>NW_015167541.1:1286610-1292173 GCF_001447785.1 Gekko japonicus | reverse complement strand
TGAAGTTTGGGAATACAAATATTAAGACTCTAAAAGACATTCCATTTGAAATTCGTCAAAAGACGAAAAGCTACAAAGAATTAATTTCATTCCTCCAGACAAACGGAATACAATATCGTTGGGCAATCCCCGAAGGTGTCATCTTTAAAATTAATGATAAAAGAGAGAAGATTGACTCCATCTTTAAAGCAATTGGTGTAGAAGAAGAGGTTTGATAATCATCCCCCTGAGTCCAAAGTGAACAGCAGCACAAACAATTTGTGCCTTGATACAGAGTATAAAAGCATTTTGAAGTCACCCCCATGTGTTGGCACTGGTCACTGTGTCTGTAGGAACAGTTGTAGAAGTGGAGGACCTTGAGAAACACTAGATTTCATTATACAAGAGAGGGTCAGGCCCTCGGAACTGAGAATGACAGCTGGTTACGTTGTGAGAACTTCAGGTCCATATGGGTACGGAACTCTCACAAGGGAGTTTGTTTTTCTTTCCTGTGGAAACAAAGGTTAATGTATATTCAGAGATGATTAGCCTCCCATTTTTCCTGGTTCTGAGGAACTGGATCTACCTCCAGAGGGGCTCTTCTGCAGGGTCCTGGGGGGCTCTGTCCCCCCAATAACAGTCAAAGAAAAGAAAAAGGAAAACTAAACTGGGAAGCAGTAGAAATGGACAGCCTAGGATGACCCAGGCTTACTGTATCTTGCCAGCTCACTTAGCATTCCGAACCTGGTGATCTGGCGTCTCATCCAGCAGGTGAGAACAAGCAAAAAAACCAAAAACAACAACAACAACTAAACTAAGGCCGAGTTCAGACTGGCAGTTTGGCCCGATATAGGCACGTTTCACAAACAGATTAAAGGGGCTAATTCACACAGGCACAGCTGTCAGGCATTTCCCAGCCGTACTCAACCTGTCTTGTAACGCTTCCCCCCTGAGTTTAAAAAGTACCAGGTGAAAGTGGTAGCAAACCCTGGAGAATGCGTTGATTCTGCTTCCCGGAAGTGTGAATGCTGCAAATAAGCTGCTCCAGAAACAGGCGTATAGGCGCATGTCGCCAGAGTGAAAAAAGCCGCTTACAGCCACAGCTCCGCAAGGGGTGGGCCAACAGTGCAAACGCTCCCTTGCGCCTCCTCCCCGGGTATGCTCCCGCATCAGTCAGAGCAGTGTGACCGGGAATACTTGTTCCGGGTCTTTTTGCCACGACTCCCTTGCGCTTCATACTGCCAGTCTGAACTCAGCCTAAAAGAATCTGAAAAGCAATAATGACGACAATGGGGTGTAACATGATGTCGAAGGCACTGGTGGCATGTTCTGACCATTGAAATAGGGATTCCCACCATGAGTGGTGGCCGGACGAAGCAATTTCAGTGGAAAGGCTGGCAATCCAGGTGCCGTTGTGAGAGACTGTAAGGACAGATTGATCTCCGGATTCCTTTAGTTTCTGGAATTCCCTTCGGAAGACAGGATGGGTGAGAAGGTTGTGGATGTGTTTCAGACCTATACTTAAGAATACAGGGGATACTGAGCGATAGAGGGTGAGAGATAAGTTCATTTTCTCTCTGGTTCAAACTGGGACTGTGAATTTGAAGTCACAGCCGCTGACAGTAGTCAGATTACAAAAGCATCTGCTTATCATGGGAATCATGGGCTGTAGCCTATTGGAGTTGAGGAGGACTGTGCTGCAAGAGGTTCTAACACAAGCACAGTCTTCCCCATTATATAAACTATGACTGATTTTTCTTCTTGGGTGACATCATAGGAGCATTAGACTGGTTGTTTTTTCCTGTGAGCTAGGCAGGGCTGATGCTCTTGGGGGCTGAAGCATTCCGGTAGGAGCCGCCCTGATTAGCTAGGCCCTGTGCCGACCTGTGTCTAGTTGAAGCTATTTAAAGTGGTTGCACCACTGAATGTGTTTTAAATGCACCTTATTATATCATGTTGCCATCGATATACCAATGGTTTCAAATTGTTTATCATGTATTTTATACTAAAATGTATACTGTTTTATTGTTTTTATGTAAGCTGCTCTCAGGCTGCCTTGGCGGGGAGGGCGGGGTAAATTTTAAATAACCAAATAAATATATAAATAACTATTCTAAGGCATCATTGTTGCAGATGAAGGTCGAATCTGCATTTGCATTTTTAAATCAGTTTCGTGCTGCTGTGATGCCGTCTTTCTCTATGCTTGTTTGAATGTTGTTTGGAGAAGATTCTTTTAAAGCAGTGCAGAGGTGCAATGACAGTGGAGCCACCACAAAAGGGCAATAAACATATGCGGACATGCAAAAGTATGCTAGCACTGTTGTGGTGTGAAAACAAAACCAAATGTAGACAGCTTTTTAAAAGACGGTGTCAGAAGGCCAGGACACCGGTGGGAAAGAGAAATGCAGATTCGACCGAAGCCTAAGTGCTCCCTGCGACGGCAGCCTTCCACATTAACAGTCTGCCAGTTATTCTAGCTATAAACTGCCCCTCTGCAAGAGGAGGGGGTCTGACTGCTACCACTGACTGCCTTTCCTGTAAGTTGTCAGTGTGGGCGCCATGTTACATGAACACTGCAATTGCAACAAGCACCAAGATGCATCCCATTTAGTAGTTTTAAAGTTTGATGATGGAATGTGTGAGCAGATGTTCAAATTGATCCAGATCTAGAGATTTTTTGCAGCCATTAACAGACAGTGAGGTTGGTTGTCATAAAAAGGTATGTAGAGAAAGCAAAAGAGTAAGCTTCAGCACAAGATTGAACATAATATATATGCATGTATATTACTTTCACTGCTGAGCAACTCATGAATATATTGCTGATCAAAATGACTAGAGCAGAGTTTTTAAAGCAGTAACTAAATGGAACATCAGTCTGAATCTACACTTGTCTTACAATCATTTTCCGTCCTCCATTTTATCCTCACAAAAACTTTGTGAGGTAGATTAGGCTGATAGTGTGAAACTGGCCAAAGGTTACACAGCAAATTTCATTATGGCCTGGATAGTAGATGCTAATGAAGAAGATTCCTTCAAAAATAAAGAAGGACTCAGAATGCTGTGAAAACCATGAAGAATGGGCAATTCCTCCCTACCCCAGTTTTTAGCCTTGTTTTACTCTGTACAATAATCAACACACACACACACACCAAATCAACAAAACACCACAACTCTGTACTGAAACAAAGATCCTGTTAAATCTGACAGCTGAAGATATTCACCTCTGAACATCTCCTGCCTTGAAAACCCTACGGGGTTGGCATAAGTTCACAGTGACTTGACAGCAAAAAGAGAGAGAGAGAGAGAGACTCTGCTTTCTTGCCCATACATTTCAGGAATTAATTTATTCATAGATAGAAAATGGCTTGTGGAGAGCAAGAAATAATCCTATTTAATATTACCACTGTAATTTCCACATTTCCTGCCTTATTTCATGGCTATAGAACATTTACCAGCATGGAATTATAAATATACAACACATCACTTGTCTTTATATATAGATCTGTCAATTTAGCTTATTATTTAATATACAATTCTGTAATATGAAAGATACATCTGAAGACATCTCAGCAAAGACTAAACAAATCCCAAAGGGACATTGTGTCACTTCTTGCTGTGAAGCTGGATGAAATTAATTACATTCATTATATGGAGGGGAAGAATGAGGATCATCACGAGTGAAGAGAACCAAGTGGCAGCAGCAGATCTTCAATTAGCACAAGACCAGCCCTCCAGCTGGAAAGGACCCCCTCCCACACCATGAGAGACCACTGCGTAAGTCCCAGGGTGCTTTCACAAGTAAAACAAAGCTCACCTTTTCACCTGGAATGCATCACTTGTAGTTGTGGACATTTTCAGTACAAGATCGATAACAGACAAGAGTGGTTTTTAAGTCGGAAGCGGGGTCTACGGCACAACGATGGCGGATGCCTTTCCTGAGGCTCGGGGAGGGCACTCCACACAGCAGCGGAGGGGAGGGGTGCCACTGGATCGGCACCTCCATGGGGGGTCAGGGAGGCCCCCCAGGCCATAGGGCTTTTGGGGGTGAGCCTCTTTTCCTGCTATCTTCAGGGAAATTGAGGCTGCCCTCTGCCCTGACGGTCCTCCCCGCTGTCTGCGTCCTCTTAGCAAGGCACAAGATGTGCCGACCCAGTCAAGCACAGGAGATCTGGCGAAGGAGTGGCTGGAATCGTGCTGAGAGAGGGAGGCCTCTCTGATGCATTTACATAAGCAGAGGAGGGAGGAGAGAGAGAGAGAAAGAGACAATTGTAAACGGATAGTTGGAAGCAAAACGTTGTGGGAGATATCCATGAGTATTTAAGCGATTAAACAGCGTGTAAGCGGTTTTCAGAGCTGGGGAGAAAATGATTTTATATTGGAATTAACACGTAAAAATGGTGGACACTCCAAAAAAGTCAGCGAAAACAACTCCAAGAAGAAGGGGTTATACCTTTGGTACTGCCCTCAGGCACATGCTTTCAGTGAACACCCTTTTGCACTCTTTTTGTACATTTTATTATTTGGTGCCTCAGTACTCACAAGCATCATCTTCCACTGGGAAACCTGTTATGATATCACAACCGTATCTGGTAGGGAAACCTGTGACTAAGTCACATCCATATCTTACTGGCGGTATGCCCTTAGTGCTCCTTGTAGACACCCTCTGTGGCACACTCTCAGTTGTCACCCTTTGTGGCACAACCTCTTGCTCTGTTTTCACAGACACAGGCACATTTTTATTTGTTATAGTTCTAGGTTCAGACCTTGCAGAACTCTCACCAGACATTTGAACACTCTGTTCCTGTTTAACCTCAGGTTCACTTGTTACCACACTTTTATTATTTGCACTTTCAGTGCCACTTGTACCAGGTAACTCAACCACCTCAGGAACTCTGTTGGCATGAATCCTATCCCAGTTTTCGTCCTCACAAAAATTAGCAGACCTGCTGTAAGTAATTCTTTGGTTATTGTCTGCAAACCTGTTACCAGAGTGGCTTTTTCCATAAGGCCCTACTAAATCCATGTGAACCAGATCAAGTGGCCTTTCAGATTGCCTGAAGCTCTGCTTAGCAACAGGGCACGCTTTAGACTTAGACATTTTACATATCTCACAATCCAAGTATGTTTTACAGTTGTTAACATTGTTTTTCCCTATAGCATCTCTGTTGATGCTATAAGGTTCCATGTTTCCCCTCTTGGAATGTAATTGCCTCACCCCCTGTTGTGCTATTCTGCTCAGCCTCAGTTCAAATTATAATTGCAGGAAATGCAACAAATGATTCAGGTATATGAAAACAACAATGCTTTATAATTTTTCTGAAGTATTTAAGGATGATCACTGGATATTACTCTATCACCGATGCCACTTTATCTAAGATAAAATGCCAAAATCTTTTTTTTTGGCCCCCCGAAGAGGATTTTCCCCTTCCCTTCTTTTCTTTGTAGTTTATGTAGTATTATAAAAAATAAAATAATCCCCTCTGGGGGTCTTTAAAAAAAAAGAGTGGTTTTTAAGTCAAATGCTGTATAGAAATATTTAGAAATATTGATTCCTATAGCTTTCATGTATCCCTTGTGTGATTCC
>NW_015167541.1:1275766-1286462 GCF_001447785.1 Gekko japonicus | reverse complement strand
TGTCTTTTTCTTCTTCTTCTTCCATATCTGCTGGACAGCTATGAAAATGCAAGAATTCTCTTGCCTTTTCCACAGTGTGAATTTTCTCTTTTCCATTAACGAACGGAAAGATGACTCATTCAGGCAAAGTCTGTAGGCAATTTGTTTCTTTTGTAAAAATAAGGCCAAGTATTTTTTTTGTGTCTTTTCCTCCTTATTTCAAACGGAATATCTTTTAAGACCTTTATCTCTTTGCCCTTAATTTTCAGGGTAACTCCATTAGCCACTTTGAGAATTAGATCTCTCACACGTCTTCTGGAGAATCTCACCGGCAGATCATTTTTCCTTATAAATTCTGTATACGATATAAAGACCATATCAATATCGCTTTGCAAAGTCTCCGCTTTTATATCTGCCATTTACCCCAAGGCTTCACACATTATCTGTATGAGATTCTCCCCTTTTTCTTCAGGGATCCCCTGGAATCTTAGGGCATAGCCTGCCCTTTCCATTTGCAACTGTAGTAGTTGAGACTCATCTGTTTGACGCTTCTTCTCCATTGCCTGCATTTGTTTTTGTAGCTTTTTGGCATTGGTATCAACCCCTTTAAGTTCCTGCTCAGTTTGATCTATCTTTTTGACAGTCTCGTTAATTTGGGCTTGCTGTGTGTCTAGTTTTTGATTTATTGCCATCACCTGTTCCAGCAGAGGGCATAGTGCTTCATTTAATATCCTTTGCAGGTCTGAAGTTGTGTCCTGTCTGGGCACAACACTCACTGGGCTAGCACTTCCAGCAGACTTAGCTTTCACTATCTTTTCTTTCTCCTCTTTCCTTGTTGGAGGTGCCATTTTTGAGGAATTGTTTACTTTTCAACAAAAGTTATCACAGTCTCTAAAGTTCTTCAATGTGCTTGGTAAGTTCTTTAAAGTCCTTTATTTCGGTCTTTTTCGCTTCACAAGCCCGCCCCCCCCACTTAAACAGTAAAGTATGCTTATGTTTATCTTCTCAGGGGAGAGTCCCCTCCCTCCCTTGCTTCCCACGGGGCAGATTTCGGCTTTTTTCGATGTTCTCGCTTTAACTTGACTCAGAGTTCAATGGCAACACAGTTTTCAATTCGCTTTAAGCACCAAATCACTTGATCACCCGGCGCTTGATCCGGTGTGCGCTTCTAGTTCCATCAGGAAACTCTGTAGCAGGACCACTGGGGCATGAATGCCCCCCCTCACCAGCAGGATCACCGTGGGGGATACGGACGATCGCACCCCCTCCTTGCCACGGGTTCTGGCGAGCATCTCCCGGAGGTCTGGGAGAAAGCAACCGCCATGGCGAGTGCTGAAACCGGAAGTCACCAAAATTATTTTTGATTGCAGGGGTACAAAGGTATACGATACTTTATCATATAGTCATAAAACTAAAGTGTAGCAATGAGGGGTGGGGAATAGAAAGATACTGAGTTCATCCTGCAGGACTGAAGCTAGGTCCTCTGAGTCTGAACCCAGCTAAACAACAGCCAAGCACTGGCTCAAATGGATAAATCTAGCTCAAGTTTATTCTGGATAGAAGCACCTCTTCTACAATCAGACCACTACTGGTCTTGGCTAGGCTGCTGTGCATTACAAAACTAAGGCCCAGGGGATCCTTTAAACACCCTGTTGATAGTACAACCAGGATGATCTTGCAGAAGAAAGAACAGAAGGGTATTTTTTTTTTTGGCCTTGAAACTAATGGTTACTATAAAGCAGAGATTCAAATCTTCAGTTGGTGCTTTGAGGACAGAATTTGGGGAAGATGTGCAGCATGGAGTGCAAAAAGGATCTCATATATTTGGTGTACCTCCTTAGGCTTTAGCCAGGACTCTTTTATCCAGTGGCTAAAAGAGATACAAATGGTATTTGTGTATTGCCTGCATCTCCAGATCGTTGTCCCAGTCACAAATACCATATATCAGTTTACATGGCAAGAGTTGTACATTGCCAAGGGTTGAATCTGGATTAAATTGCAATTTCCACCAGTACAGACCCCTTGAACGTCCTTCAGGGTCCCCAATCCCCTGGCAGCAGCATTTCATGGAGATCATTTGGCTAAAATGAGAAGGAGGAGACAGGAAAATTTGTTTTGCTGAGGGAAAATTTAGTTTGGATCCAGCCCTGCCTCCTGCTATGTGTATTGCTGAAATGTGCACACGTTCCTTTTATGTATACAAAGTATATAGTCATAGGTGTCATCCCTGTGATCAGGAATGCAGTAAAAGCTGAAAGCACTGAAGAGCAGTGAGGTGAAATATAGGGTTTGTTAAGCAGATCCAGTGAAGGTATGAGAAGAAGAATCAACAAGAAGTTATAGGGAGGCATATATTTAGATTAGACCTATTATCAGGCACAGGCAAGGAAACACTAGAACTTCTCTCTCTCTCACACACACACACCCCTTTCTGCACTTCAGATGCAGTTGTCTTTCTCTTTTGCAGCTAGGAACAAGCTCCAAACTGTATTGTTGTTTGTTCCAGGTAATGGGCCCAATGCCTATAAACTGATACATATTCTTCCCTAATCCTTCTAAATATAAAGAATCAGTATTGCAGTCGGGGTCCATGATATAAGGGCTGATTATTGCCTTTGAATCAGGACCATCCTGTCAAGCATGTTCATTCTTATGTAATTTCTCATGCAAATTCTCATGTATTTTTTATACTTCAGTATACATAGAGACAGCATGTAATAACTGTCCAAAAATGCTTTTTGACTGATCATTTGGATAAGCTGCTTTTCAGCATACATTTCATAAACCTTCCTAGCATGGCTCCTGGCCAGACTTGCCCGGCCACAGCCTGCAACCCTTGGGAGCAATGGGGAGGGGGCAGCTGATATCACGTCCAGCAAAAAATGGAAGTGAGGCCTTGACACTGAGGAGGATATGCTAGGATTTGCATAAACACTATGGTTAAACTATAGGGCTTTGATAAATACTAGAGCATCACCATCATGATGTCACTTCCAGTTTTCCACAGAAGTGACATCAGTGCACCAGTATGATCCTGGTGACACCCCCTTCCCCCCAATTTTTCTCAATTTTCCTCCCAGGCAATAAGCAGGTTTGCTGGGAAAACCTACCCAAAACTAAATTATATCCATTCTCTTTCTAGCAGAATCCCATGGGAATGACAGCAGGAGCTTAAACAGCCCCTACCCTTGCCAAAAGAAAAGTATAAACTGACATAGCAGTACAAGTTACTGTCTCTCAAGTCTACCAGTAAACCACATTCTATAATTAGCTGTGATCTCCTTTCCCCAAATGTCCAGAAATTACTAAAAAATTACTAGAAAAGTGGGTGGTAGCAGTTAACCCTTGCTTATAATTCATTAGGGAGCTAAAAAGATATGGTGAGATTTAAAACTAGGCCACATTTATTGGCACGTCTGCAAAATCAAGCCTAATAAAAGTTTCCTGCATTCAGATCATGTGGTGTTAATTGCAAGGCAGGACTCTGATGTTGCTTTTCTTTCTGCTACTGCTTCCATCTCCTCTGGCTATACTGCACTGTAGCCCCATTCACATTACAGTGAACACTTGTGTATCCTGCATGCACATGTTTACATCTGTTTGTTTGAGTTCACTTTATAAATGAAACGGGGGGACCAGTACCTGGATAAATGGGGGGGAGGGGTTAAATCACACATTGAGCTGTACGTGCATCTAATGTAACTTGAGAATTACTCACGTATAAAGGAAAATCAAGTGTATACTGTATGGATTTTATGTGTGTTCACTGTAATGTGTGCCCAGGGCTAGTTTCATAGTATGTGAAGCAAGTAACCTATGTACACTTTGACAATTAGTAATAATGAGAGAGCTTAATGGAAGAAAACAACATACTTCCCACAAAAAGTGTGTCAGCTGACCCAAAAGACATAAAGCTGTGGAAAGTGAGAGTGGTGAGTGAATCCCAAACCAGGATTTGCTAGGATTTGGGTACTAGCAAGTGAACAGTACAGTCCTAAGCAGAGTTACACCTAGGGCTACCACCTCAGGGTAGAGCCTGGGATTCTCCTAGAGTTACAACTGATTTCCAAACTACAGAGATCAGTTTCTCTGGAGGAAATGGCAGCTCTGAGTTAATCTCTGGAGCATGAAGATCAGTTATAATTCTATGGTATACCATAGGCAGAGGTGTCAAAGTAATTTGTTAACAGGATCTGACATACATGTTACTTTGTTGGCTTGGGCCATGTGTGCCATAAAACGTAATGCCAGGTACCAGAGATATTTTACCACTGAATGTGACCCACACCCCTCCTCAGCACCTAACTAACCACCCTTTGCTTGATATGCACAAGTTTTGCACAGCACAGAGAGATATTGCCTGACAATCAAGGTGCAACCATCAGAGACTCTTATGGCTCCTTAAAGACTAACACATTTCAGAAGCTTTTGATGAGCTGGAGCATTCTGTTGTTGCAGGTGTGGCAAAGACAGGTACTGAAGTGGCATCAACCAGCGGAACCAAATAAGCCCTGCTTTAAAGAAACTGCTGTGGTCAACATGCTTTGGAGAGGGGAGGGGGATGAGGCAGCCACACAATCCTACACCTCCCTCTGTCAAAGTACCAAATTCTACAACAAGCTTGAACCGCAAGGGGAACTGCGATGCTCCCCAACGCCACAAGCAATCTTCAAGCGCTGCCACTCAGCAAAGATGCCAGCACCACTTTAATTGCCTTTTGCAGACTTGTATTTCCTGCAAGCTCCATGGCATTATCTAATCACCCAAAATATTACTCCCATGTGCAAGTGCACAGATGCACATCCAGCACCCACCTCTGCCATGTGCAAACCCAGCATGCTTTTCTGAATGCTTGTTCCCGCTCCTGACCTTCACCTTGACACCCCACAGTTCCGAGCAATCTTCAAGCGCTGCCACTCAGCAAAGATGCCAGCACCACTTTAATTGCCTTTTGCAGACTTGTATTTCCTGCAAGCTCCATGGCATTATCTAATCACCCAAAATATTACTCCCATGTGCAAGTCCACAGATGCACATCCAGCGCCCACCTCTGCCATGTGCAAACCCAACATGCTTTTCTGAATGTTTGTTCCCGCTCCTGACCTTCACCTAGACCCCCCCCCCCAGTTCCATTCAGACTGCTGCATAAGGCAGTCTTGTATGCAGGGAGCCCAGGGAGCTGAATGATCGACCATGGAGTGAGCGTGCGGCACAACTGATTCAGGGCATGATGGCTGATCAAACCTTCCTGCTGCAACAAAAACCAGTGCAATAAGAGGCATGGCCACACCATGCCAAACCTGTCATCTGACCACAGCCTTATTTAATCCTACCTGTGTCGCAGAGGGTTAGGGTAAGGGTTAGGGTACAAGAGGAGCTACACACATTTGGGTCAGCGGATTATCAGGCTCTGGCTCACCCAACTCGGTGGGCCTCCTCTGCCCCAACTCTCAACGTTCTGCATGCGTTGCACTCCTTACATAAGCTCTGGGCTTTTCCCCTTTGCCTGGGCTGCTGTGCACATTGTGCCCAGCCCAGCCAGAAGCTCCAGTCACTCACTTACATAAGCAGGCATATTTGGCAAGCCAGCCATCAGCTTTCCATAGGTGCCTGGCCCCACAGGCACCTTCCCTTGGCTAAATGCGAGTAGTAAGCCACTTGACTGGGGCCAAAGAGTTCTGCCTGCCGCACATGAATAGCCAGCTATCTTTCCAGCAGCCCAGGCAGGAACCCAATGCACTTTGGCTGGAGGAGGAGATGGTAGCAGTCAGCATGTCCTGGCCCAGTGCCTCGGCCAAGGGCAGCAGGCAGGCCCCAAGGGGACTGGCTGTGCAGCATTCAGGACCAAACCTCTCTCCTCTCCTCACCTCTTACGGTTGCCAACTCTGCTTTGGGCAATCTCTGGAGATTTGAGGGAAGACCCTGGGGAGGGCTGCATTTGAGGAAGGGAGGGTCCTCAGCAGGAGGTATAATACCCTAATATAGGCCCAGTCCACATTTAGACCGGTTTCCCCCCCAGTTGTTCACTGGCTGGATATGAGTCCTGGATGGGCCGGTTTCAGCCCCTGGGCTGCAATGTTTGACATGTCAGTCATATAGTCTAGGCAAAATGGAAGTCCTAGAATGGCTACGCTCTGACCTGAATAGCCCAGGCTAGCCCAATGTCATAAAATCTCAGAAGCTAAGCAGGATCGGTCCTGGTCAGTATTTGGATGGGAAACCACCAAGGAATATCAGGGTTATGATATGGAGGCAGGCAATGGCAAACCACCTCTGAATGTCTCTTGCCTTGAAAATCCTACAGGGTCACCATTAGTCAGCCATGACTTGATGGCAAAACCCCCCACAATTGCTTACAGAGGGTGGATGCTCTAGCACTTCCATTGGTCCTACAGTA
This sequence comes from Gekko japonicus, assembly GCF_001447785.1. Lineage (NCBI taxonomy): Eukaryota > Metazoa > Chordata > Lepidosauria > Squamata > Gekkonidae > Gekko > Gekko japonicus. The sequence continues at coordinate 1,280,086 of NW_015167541.1, read as the reverse complement.
TAGCACACAGTGTAGGAAAATTGATTGTTGCTTGTAAAGAAACTAAAGGCCACAGGCTATTGGGGGTTGATAGAGGATGGGACTGCTGTTGGCTGGAAACTTTCTATGGGCCTTCAGAATGGATTTTTCTCCTTAACACTGAAAAAACCTGAAGAGGATTTTTTTTTAGATTAAGTGGGACTAGAGTTGCCAGCATGAGGTGGGCAACCAGTGGGAGACTCACCCAGTTGTGTCGGGAGCTTGCTGGCAACATAGTGACATTGCCAGTGACACGAAGATGTCACTCGTGGGGGGACTTGTAGTGATGTCATTGTGTCATCATGGATGTTCTAGCATTCAGCCAAGATATGTGAACAAGTGTGTGTACACATGAAAGCCTATACCCAGAATAAAACTTTGCTGGTCTTAAAAGGTGTTACTGGACTCAGACTTTGTTCTTCTGCTTCAGACCAACATTCACCTGAATTTATTTTACAGGAGTACTTAGGTTAGTTTTCAAGATGACCTCAGCTGCATGGCTAAAACCCACAGGAAGAAACTGCAAATCCAGCCATGCTGTCTGAACTTCCCTTCTCATACCCACTGAATGATTAACAAAACATGTGATCCAAGCTTCTGATAAACTGATAAGTAACAGTTTAGGATTTGATGAGTGTGTCCAATGAGAGAAGAAATAGACGTCTAGCCAACAGCCAGTTATACGGAGATATGATACTAGATGCACAGGAATTCAACTTTGTGCAGCAAGGACATAAGAAATGTTGGGCCATTATGAATTAGATCACTACACTCTATGAAGAATAGTTTGCTGAGATGAAAGAAGTATTTTACAGCGTTCACAGTTCAATCCTATTTAGAAGTTAATAGGCTTACAATGGAGTAACTCTATATAGGTTTGCACTTTGACAATAAAAAAGATGTCCAGTGTGCGTGCGCTAAAATAAAGGAAATTCCATATTCACGTATCAGTACACATGCTTCTAGCAAGAGGGAGCTAGAAATGCTTTGTCCTGCATACAAAATGGAGTTGAATCAGTCTGATCAGGCTTAAAATGGCAGTCAATAAAGGCCATGGTTCATTAAAAAAAGATCTCCCTTGCAATGTCCATTACAGCATTGTGAACAGTTGTGCAGGAAACTGATTAGTACTGCTTAAGTGAGAAGCTACCTATTCTCTAGTTCACCTTCAAAAGTGGAACACTAATCAGGCATATGACCTGGGAGGAGAAACAGACTACATTGTTATATGTGCAGGATAAACATGGGCAAAAACCACTGGTACAGAAATGTAGTAGTAATGTTCTGCTTTCCATTGTCCTCCCTGCTGAATATTGCCTATTCCTTTCAGAGGGTGGGTGGTACTTCCAATTTAAGTGCAGAAAATCTTTATATGGAATTGGGGGGGAGATTCCCCCCCATGCTAGCCAGTTTATTTGGCTTTGTATAACTGCTTACTGTGCTTTCAAATAAAAGAGAGCAGTCTCTATAGAAACTGTCACATCACATGGCATTTCATCTGCCTCCGAGATATGAAATACCTTTTTAATGAGACTTTCCCCCCTTGCAGTCTCTCCCCTTCCCCCCACTTTTAAAATCAGTCTTTAAACAATATATCCCTTACAGTGTAGTAAATCTATCAGGTTTGCTTGAATAGAACCAGAAGCTCATATAGGAATAAAAATATTTTGGATGCCTTTTTATTTACCTTTCAATGAAAGAAGGCATATATAATCATATCAATTTATTTGAGCTGCATTGTAGTTTTGGTATCAGATTGCTCAGCTGTTTAGTAGTGTGTGCATAAAAGAGAGGAATAAGTAAAAACACCCAGTGCTTAGCATATCTGCATGGGCTGATTATTCTGAAAACGGCATAATCGGAACCAATAACTGAAATGTTTCTATTCATGAAAAAATTATATAGAGATATTAGGATCAATAATGCTTGTATATAAAAAGGACTGTCTCCTCCCACGTTATCCAGCCTTTCAGTTAAGATCTATGTCTCATGCCCTGCTCTCTCTGCCCCTGCCTTCAGGGGTGAGCCAGGTGGCTACTAGAAACAGGGCATTTTCTGTGGTGGCACCTCACCTTTGGAACGCCCTCCCCACTGAGACTCATCTACCATCTACATTACTTTCTTTTAGGCACCAGGCTAAAACACATCTTTTTATCCAGGCTTTTAATTAGGGTTTTATCTTATTGGCCTGTTCTACATACAATGTTACACCAAATCTTTCAAGTGTTTGAACCCCAGGTTTTGAAATTGTTTTGGGATTGATCACTCCGTACCTCCTTCCTTATTCCATTACATGTTGAGTTTTGAATTTGATGTCTTCCTGTTCACACAGGTCACAGAAAATAGTTTTAATCAGTTTTAAAATTGGAGAGCAGTGGATGTTGTCATCGCTGACGTCAGAACAACCCCCCCCTTTTGATGCGTGTGCACTAGTAATGCTCTGCAGTAGCACAAAATTTTGTTAAATGGCTGCTTTAAAAGTTACAAATAATGATGGGTGAATGGTTGCCTAAAAGTAGAACACTTATTTATTTATAGAGCAAACTTTTAGACTGCCCTCCCTTGTGTACACAAGGCTCAGGGCGATAAACAACAATAAAACACACCCATAAATTAGTAAAACCAGTTCAAACAATAAAATAATACACAGTTAAACATTACCAGATGATGCTAAACACTTCAGATTGCACCACGGCCTCACAGGGGAGGCAGAAAAACCAGGAGGGCAGAGTGCCAGAGAAGGTGGCAACCTTGGAACATATCCATTATCAAATTGTATTAGATAAGTAAAAATACATCGCTGTGATTGTCCCCTTAATGGATCTTTACATTAACTCACTATTGTTAATTTTTTGTTATGAATAACAATAAAAAAATTGCTGGTCAGAGATGGCAGAGGTGACGGGGAAAATAAAAAAATAACAGGTGAATGGATGCCTAAAAATTGTGCATTTATAGACTATCAAAAATGGTAGATCAGTAAAAATACATAGCCGTGATTGTGCCCTTAATGGATTGTTACATTATGAATAAAAAATAAAATTGCCGGTTGATGAGGGCAGGGGAGAAGGAAAAGTCCCAAAAATAATGATGGGTGATTGGTTGCCTAAAAATAGTGCATTTATGTACTATCAAAAATGATAAATTGGTAGAAATGCATAGTCATGACCACCCCTTTAATGGCTCATGACATTAACACACTATTGCTAATTTTTTATTTTGAACCCAAAAAATTCACTGGTTGAGGAACTGCAGTTTGGCCATATCATTACCAGAGCTTTAAAAAGCTGAGTATGGATAGCAGTTTCAAGTGGCTATCTTCAACTAAAGAATCACTAATTCATTTATTTTAAAATGCCTTTTATGTGCTTGTTTGCTCAAGTGCTTTAGCCTTATCTACTTGTTTTGTTTGTACCAAGTGGAGGGGATTTGTTTGCACCCTGCTGAATAACTGGAGAAGATAACATTGGTTTGCTGCATGATGGAGAGTGATTGTGTTTTGTTTACCGTAGGGATGAATTGGAGAGAAATGAGAATGCATGGGTCTACCCATATGGCCAGTGAATGGAAGGCCATCTCATATGAGCCCTGCGGGATCAGTGTGTCTTATCCAGCATCCTGTATCACATAGTGGCCAGCCAACTGCTTGCAGAGCCAACAAACAGGGCACAAACAGGGCATAAAGGAATGTGGATGTTCCTTTTAGTTGTCATAGTTAGTAGCCATTGATAGGCCTATTCTCTTGGAAGCCCCTCTCAAAATCATCTATGCTAATAGCCACCATCAGCAAATTCCGTAATTTAATTACTGATTGAGTAAAGTAGTATTTCTTTTTGTCTGTCCTGAATCTACTGTCCATCAGCTCCACTGGGTGCCCCTGAGTTAGGCAGGGCTCTTTTTGTAGCAGGAACTCCTTTGCATATTAGGCCACACTTAGTATTTCTTTTTGTCTGTCCTGAATCTACTGTCCATCAGCTCCACTGGGTGCCCCTGAGTTAGGCAGGGCTCTTTTTGTAGCAGGAACTCCTTTGCATATTAGGCCACACACCCCTAATGTAGCCAATCCTCCAAGAGCTTACAGAGCTCTTCTTACAGGAGCTACTGTAAGCTCTTGGAGTGAACAAATTGATTGGATATGTAATGGTAAAAAATGAAGGAAGGAGACCCTAATTCCATGACTTTCATGACAGTATTGCAGTGTTACATTTGCTCCAAAAGCAGCTAGAGTAATGAGGTGTCCACTCTGGCTAATTCAAATGACAATCAAGTATGCTTTGTATGCGCAACACTGATTTCAAGAAC
>NW_015167541.1:1275448-1275673 GCF_001447785.1 Gekko japonicus | reverse complement strand
GAGGACCCTTGGAAAGAATTCAAGTTCTATTGAAAAGGGCATGCTAGAAAGACTCAGGCTGGAAGCTGTGTCGTTCTGAGAAATAATTTATGATAAATCGGAAGGGTATTGCAGAAGAGAAATAATCTAATAGCTTGTTAGTGCTATCCATGCAACTGCTTTCTAACACTCTGAGATCCTCAGGAGCAGTGATGCATCCTCAGCATTTTCCTCAGTTAGATTTCC
>NW_015167541.1:1264862-1273002 GCF_001447785.1 Gekko japonicus | reverse complement strand
GTTTCTCACTGTTCTAAAGTCAGACGAGCAAATGCAATCACTGACATACACGGCCAGTAGAAGGAGAGACCAATAGTAAAGTTTAGAGTCAAATGATGCTACCTGTTTGGTACCCATTGGAGATTCTTTAATGTGTAAATTCTATGTGATGTCATCTGGGGTGTAAGGCCTTCTTTTTTTTGTGCATCAACGGGCAGGGCATGGGTGTAATTGATAGATGCGGGTAGGGCTGCCAAGCCGCGGCGGGGGATCCGTGCGTCTTCACAGGATCCCTGCCGCAGGGGACAGCGATATGCATTGCACCGCTGTCGCCAGGATGTGACGCTACGCATCGCTCTGGCAACGGGACTCCATTGGATAGATGCGGCTGGGGCTGCAACGCCGCGGCGGGGGATCCGTGCGTCTTCACAGGATCCCTGCCGCAGGGGACAGCGATATGCATTGCACCGCTGTCGCCAGGATGTGACGCTACGCATCGCTCTGGCAACGGGACTCCAAACAGCCCCGTTGCCACAATGACGTGTAGTGTCACATCCTGGTGACGGCGGTGCAACACGTATCGCTGTCCCCCGCAGCAGGGATCTTGTGAAGACGCACGGATCCCCCGCCGCGGCTTGGCAGCCCTAGATAAAAGGAAATCAGCAGCAGGAGGTTGCTGTCACTTTTTGTGAGGAAAGAGTTGCAAAAACATGAGGTCTGTGACTAGGGGGGGGTTTGGGGAGGGGAGAGATTTCAATGGGATATAATGCCATGGAGTCCACTTTCCAAAGTGGCCATTTTCTCCAGGTGAACTGAACAAAATGTAATCCCAGGAGATCTCCAGCCACCACCTGGAGGCTGGCAACTCTAGTTGTGACTGTTTACTATGCCAACGTCAGTGAAATATCCAGCTCTACTGTCCTTACGCTGCTGCTGGCCAGTGGTATGGAACTTAGTGATACAGTGAAGCTTTGCTCTCAGTTTGGTACCTTGAAGCAAGCTAGGATTAACAGTTGCGTCTCTGGTGGGCAGGTGGAGAAAAGAGCAAAGGTGCTGAACAGGATTAGCTGAGAGAAGCCACAATTCATTAACTGTCTATGAGCACCATTGTGGTTTCACAAACTAATCCCAGTTAAAACCAACTAGAGTTTTGCACTGTTTCTGAAACAGCCATAGAAATGTAGCAAGTGAAAGCTGCATAACCAATTATCAGAAATAATTATACTTTCTACAGTTCTGTGTTTGAGGCTGCTTTTACAGGTCATCAAAAGGTGACAATGGCCCTTTCTGTATCTGTATTTTGCCTCAGTCTCTGAGTGCATCCTGTTCTTCCATTCTGCATTCCCTCCCACTGTCACTTTCATTTTGTTTCAGGGCTTTCTCTTGTTTTTGCATTTGTTTTACAGGAATTGGCATTCAAACCGATTCCAGCTCACCGTTGCCCCACAGCTACCAAAACTCCTTTTGCAGCGATTCTTTGTTCTCATCCACTTTCAAATCGTTAATCCTTTCTAAAGTAGAATTTTTTTCTGTGGGTATTTAAATACTGCCCACTGCCCCTCTCCCCTCTCTCACTAGGTTGACGCTCCCTCCCTGTTCTGTTTCCCCCCCCTACTTCTCCAAAGACAAAAGAGGACGTGTCCTCCCACTCAGGCAAACTTTTAAAAAGCCAGAGAGAGCATAAGAAGGAATCAGTAAATATAAAGGAGTAGGGGATTCCCTGCTCCCAAATGTGTCAGTCTTGCATGTGTGAGCCTAGATTTTCCCTTTCCTTCTCTTTCTTTTTGTAGAATCATGGAGGGAGGGAGGGAGGGAGGGAGGGAGGGATTGGCATCCAGCTCAAAAAATGTGGGTTTTGCTTGTAAATGCAGAATGCATACAGAATACAAAAATAAACCAGAGGAGGAAAAACCAGTGCAGAGGGAATGCATACAACTGTGAAGTCAGCCCTAGAGGCTTGACTGCTCGGATTCTCCAGAGCAAGCTGTCAGTGCAGAAGGGGCCCTGCAGACCTGCATAACCAATTATCAGAAATAGTTTTAACTTCCTACAATTCTGTGTCTGAGGCTGCTTTTGCAGGCCATCAAAAGGTGACAATGCTATCATCTCACCAGCAGGGATGCTTTTTGCAGACTGAAGAATATGTAGAAAATTCACAGTTATGATTTGTTAGTTATCCTGTCCCTATGCCTTCTCAACAGTAAGTGAAGACAGCATTTTTAAAATGTGCAATGAATATTTGCATATAATGATGCAAAACTGTGTTGAGTATGGTAACATCCAAAGCAGCAGTTCTCTGGAAAGTAAAAAAGTCTGAAGATAACAAGGGAGTGCAGTCATTTTGCCAAGTCACCCTAGTCTAATCACATTAGCTATTCTATATGCTCAGTTGGGCATTAATGAACTCGCAGTATTGCATGCTTCAACCTAGGCACCCCCCCCCCAAAGAATAAAACCAGACATGGGCTCTATGATCTAGTGTTTTGGGTCCTGGCCCTATTCTTACTCAGTGGACTTCCCCACACACCCACACACACATACACACATATATCACATGGGTTACGAAGAAAATGGAGTTATGCTTGGAAACTACTGGTACAAGTCTCATCATGCTTAGATTCTGTAAAAACGGCTCCCTCTTATTAATCAAGATCAATGAATTTGGGACTTCCGGTTTATGGTGACATGCAGGTAGACACATCTCCTGGACACCCCGGGGATGTAAACTGCACACCGGTGTGTGGGAGGGGGTCTGACGGGTTGCGACCCCCCCGGAGCCTTGGTAAAAGGCTCCCAGCCAGGGGGCTTTTGAGGGGTGACCTCTTCGATGGCCGAAAGCCAGAGAATTGAGGCACCCCTCTGCCCCGAAGGTCCTGCCTCTGAGTGACCGCATGGTACGAGTGCTGCTGACCGGGACAAGTGTTGAAGATCGGGCGAAATAAATGGTGACGAGCGAGGCCGAATGGCCAACAACGAACTGTGAGTCGGGTGAAGTGAGCATGAAGATATAAAAAGAAGCTGTCCCCTCTAAAAAGAGCAACGGGAAAGCGAGAGGGGGAGGGGTCCCTACCAAACGCATAGACGAATGCAGAAGGAAAGAGGGGGACGCGGAAAAATAAGCATTTAAAACTTTTTTGAGAGACTTACCAGAGTGCAGAAAAGCGTTCGGGCGAACATCAGAGGCTTTAGCAACTTTTTTGAAAAGTAAAGAAATCTAAAAAGATGCGGGGAAGAAACCGGAGAAAGAGAAGCTGTTGAAATAGAAACTTGGGGGCAGTCCTTGAACAGATGAGGTCACTGAGCTCGCAAAACTTTTAGCTGACTCTCTGCGCCCTCTGCTGGACGAGATCACTGGCATTAAACAACAACTGTCAACAATTGGGCAGAGTCTGGCTGAACAGCAGATGCAGTTGACTCAATCTTTGAAAGCAACAGAGCAAATGGGAGAGAAGGTGAAGGAAATGGACGTTACTTCTAAAAAGGTTAAGGAAAAGGTGCAAAAGCTGGAAATGAAGCAAGCTACAGAAGAGTCAAAGCTTTTACAACTACAAATGGATAAAGCAAACTTGGTCCTGCGGTTCCAAGGGGTCCTGGAGAATAAAGGAGAGAATCTGAAGCAACAGCTGAGTGAAGCATTAGCCCCAATGATAGATTTAACAGCGGAATACCTTTGCAGCGAGATGGATGTGATCTACAAGTCCTACAAGTCCTATTCATCGTACATCAAGAAAAATAATCTGCCTGGGGAGATAGTGGTCAAATTCTCGAAGAGACATGTGAGAGATACTATTTTGAAAGCAACTTCGGGAACACCCTTAAAAATTGGGGACAACAACATTAGGATCTTAAAAGATATTCCATTTGACATAAGACAGAAGAGAAAGAATGATAAAGAACTGATCCTTTTCTTACAAACAAATGGCATTAATTACAGGTGATTAACCCCACTTTCAAGCTCAACGATAAAAAAGAAAAGATTGACTCTGTTTTTAAAGCACGCAAATTTCTGCGGACACAACTCAGGGAGCCAGAAGAGGGGAAAGGGGAGGAAGAAGAAAGCAAATCTGATGGCGAGTTGGGCTTGGGGTCTTCGGATGAGGACTCCCCCTCCGAAAAGGGGGCAGCTGCCCCCAAAAGCCCATATAAATTGAGGATTAGAAAAGATAAGAATAAATAAGGGCTGAAGGACTCTGATTTGTGCCTGAAAAAATGTTGAAATAACTTGGGGATGCTCTGGGAATTTCTTTAAACAGTTAAATGGATGGTTAAATGACAATTAATTTAGCATAACCGACTAAGTTCATTGTATTTTTAGTAGCTTTCTTTTTTTAAAAAAATAGCATGGTGTTAAGCTGATGTATGATCTCCTACTCTTGGGGGTTTAGTTAGTTGTAGGTCTTTTTTCTTTCTCCCTCTAGATGTAATTCTCTTCCCCATATTTTTTGTTGTAGTTTTGTAGTCTTTAAAAAACCCCAATAAAAACCTCCCCCCAGGGGGATGCAAAAAAAAAAAAAAGATCAATGAATTTGAAATATAAATAATGGGTAATCCTGCATAAGGAAACTCAGTCCAATTTCTCCTTCCATGCAAAGCTGTTTAGCATCGATACCAAAATTGATAATAATATATTTTTCCAGCCCAGCACATTCATATATGCAGATATATCTGTCCTCTTCACTTCTATCCAACCAGAAAGTCCAGCATTTCTTTCTGACATTAAGAATCATGTATACTGTACTGTAATGTGCAGTCTCATTGTATGGGGTGTCATGGCTTAAATCTGCTCACATAATAAAAAGCTATGGAATTTTAAGTGGTATAAAACATTGCCTCCTGTATCAGAGTAGCCTGTGATGAAGGAGGAGTGGGAGTGGAAGAGGAGGTTTGACCGCAATAAATCCATCTGCTCTGCTGCTGGGGAGGAAACCCCTGCAATCAGCTGTCTCTGCTAGAATGTCCTGCAACAAGTTTTAAGGCAGCAAAATGCTATCTTTCCATGGCCAGATGTCCACAGCAGCAGCCATTGAACAGGCAAGCACTCAAAAAGGAATGTGGACCCAAATGGCTGGTGGCTGTTCTTGATGAGCTGGAAAGAGAAATCCCTTTGTTTCCAAATTAGAAAACACTGAAATGCATCATTAAATTTTAACACTGTATTCCAATAAAAAAGGAGAGAGCTAAAGGAAATTGGACAAGTGATTGATGTAGGTCTGGCCCACTTCAATTCTATTAAACCAGTGAGGCGGCTGGTGACCGTAATGCATTCTCTAGGCTTGTGTAGCCACTATGTTTTGATACTTGGTTACAGCACCAAGAAGTAACAAGGCATAGTCTCTGGATAGTTATAAGCTTAGCTCTGAGCACTGACTGCAGGCATTTTCACTAAATGTAAGCAAGAACCTGTCAAAAGTGAATTAGGGTCTAATTTTTAGCACAACTAGCTGAAACTATTCTGGATTAAAACTAAATTTGCTAGGGGGTAAATGCTGCAAAAATATAATGTCATCCATTGCTATAGGTCAAGATGGGCAGCCGTGTTAGTCTGTCTGTAGCAGCAGAAAAGAGCAAGAGTCCAGTAGTACCTTAAAGACTGACAGATATCTAAAGAAGTGAGCAGTGACTCACAAAAGCTCATACCCTGCCACAAATTCTGTTAGTCTTTAAGGTGCTCTTTTCTACTGATCAATTGCAATGCGATTTGAGCCATTTGCTAATGCAGACCCTGACCTTGCAACAGGACTGATCCTCCTGATAGATGTAACAGTGCAATCTTAAATAGCATTATATCCCTCTAAGCCCTGAAATGCCCACTGTTAGTGGTCTGTTTGTGTTCCCAAGAACAGAAGCAACACTGATAAGATGCCCTGAACATGTGGACAGTGATGCTGAAAGATGCTTGCTTGTTCTTTCTTTCTTTTTTAATCTTCTCTATTGTTTTGAAAGGAAAGATATATCGATTTCTTTTCTTTTGCTGTATCATGTTCTGCAGAGATGTGCCTTTTACAGTTAATGCAATTCAAATTTGGATCTGGGAAATTTATGGTGCTTCTTTTGGATCAATATAAACTTACCCTAGAGTTCACGGGCAATGAAGTGTACGAAATGAGGAGCAAGGTTTTTCATTAGCAGCATGGCAAAGCCTGTGAGAAGGAATCTTCTCTCCCAGAGTAGGTCTAAGTGCAACATCCAGCTCTTCTATGCATTATGTCTTATTTAGATATTTCTTCCAGAAAGGTTTTCAAGGAACACCATCTTTATGAAAAAAAATCTTTGTTTTTAAAGAATGCAATGCTGAGTGGGCATAGTGTTCCTGTTCCTAAGGAACTCGCTGCTATAGAACACACTTATTTATAAAGTGTCTTAGATTATTTAACAAAATGTCATTGACTTCAAAAGTTCAGGAAAGCATAGTCCCTTCCCCTTTAAACTGTTCAGAAGGAGAATTTTACCAGCAACTAGAGAGCATGCAAACAACACCTTTGCTTCTCTCCCCTGCAGGCATCCTGTTATGCCTATCTATCAATGGAAGGGGAGAGGAATGTACCTTGTCTAGCCTTTGCTTCTATCACACTCCAGTCTGCCTATTGGAAGGGGTGCAGCGTGAGAACATATGAGAAGCCATGTTGGACCAGGCCAATGGTCCATCCAGTCCAACACTCTGTGTCACACAGTGGCCAAAACCCAGGTGCCATCAGGAGGCCCACCAGAGCGGGGCCTGAAACTCTATTCCCTCTACCATACACCCCTGCCCATCTGCCAGCAAAAGGACACAAACCAAGTTCTGCACTTAATTGGATGGTAAGAATGAAATAAACTATGCAAAAAGGGTTTGTGCCTGGAGAAAGTAATGGGATGAATGAGGCTGAATGGGATGGATATTGACACATAGGATCGGGGCAAAGGGAGGAATGAGCTCAGAGCAGCAGCTTGTGGGAAATCAGCCTGAAGCTCTGTCCAGGCAAGATTAAGGTGATATTGGTCAATGGAGAAGCTGCTCAAGGGCTGCAGAGTCAGCCTGCCCTGGAGGGGACTTGTTGTTGTTCAGTCACACAGTCGAGTCTGACTCTTCATGACCCCATTGTTGTAAATAGTCAAAAAAATTGTTTAATACTCAGACTATTTGATGGATCTTGCTCTATTGGAAAGAAGAGATTTCTTTGCTTTTTAAAAATACTTTATTCTAAGGGAAAAGGTACATGGGATTGCTACAAATTAACAAAACACTAAGAGCTACATTTCTAAGCTTCCTATACTGAAGACAAGCACACACGTAATGGAGATTTCCTCCTTCTTCTTGACCCCTAGAAAGGAAGTCACCTGGAACAAATGACCAATCTGCATCAAAATAGAAGTTACTTTTCCCGGGCAAATCCCCCATTGGCTTAGTGCCAGGTATCCCTTCCAGGTCAGTCTAAACAATAGCAAACTAGGAATACAAGTTAACCCTATAATGACTGAATCAGACCTTGTAAACACATACATTTCCAACACCCCTTCTCAAGGTCTAACATGTAAGTCATACATACAACATACAAAAACATTATTCATTATTCAATTCAACATTTGTACCAATCATATTCAACATTTTACGTAGACGTTCAAATTTCTCTTTGGTCAGTGGCTTAGTCAGAATGTCAGCCACCATTTCTTCTGTACGACAATGCTCAATATCTATCAGCTTCTTCTGGTACAAATCCTTCACTAAAGCACACTTAATACCAATTGATCTACTTCTAGCTGTGGTGCTTTCTTCCTTACATATGGTAATACAAGCCTGATTATCTTCAAACATAAGTACAGGTACAGGTTCTCTTATTCCAAAGTCCTTTAACATATGAAAAATCCATTCAAGTCTACTACAGGCACTTGCTGCTGAAACACACTCCGCTTCCGCTGTAGACTGCGCCACAACAGTTTGTTTTCTACTAGTCCAGTCTATTAGTCCATCTCCGTAGAAAAATAGATATCCACTTGTAGACTTGTAGTTGTCCGATTCTTCTCCCCAGTTGGCGTCCATGTATACGACTAGTCTGGGCCCTTCAGACGGTGCAATTTTCAGTTGTAAGTCCATTGTTCCTTTCAGGTACCGCACCAGTGTCTTTATTGCACTCCAATCATGATGATTAGGCGAACTCACTTTTCTGCATAAGATGCCAACTGC
>NW_015167541.1:1256360-1264042 GCF_001447785.1 Gekko japonicus | reverse complement strand
TATTCTTACCTCTTCCTAATCTCTTCTGGTTCTGTTAGGTCCCTACTGTTTTTGTCCTTTATCATGGCTAGTTTTGCACAGAATGTTCCCTTGATTTCTCCAATTTTCTTGAAGAGATCTCTAGTCCTTCCCATTCTATTGTTTTCCTCTATTACTTTGCACTGTTCTTTCAGGAAGGCCTCCTTATCTCTCCTTGCTGTTCTATGGAAATCTGCATTCAGTTGGGACCTAAGGGACCACCTCTTCCCTTATATGCCTTGAAGAGCTTTACGCTCTAATAATCAACATCTCCTTGTGGTCCCTGGCCCAAAAGACGTCCGTCTAGTCTCGACCAGGGCCAGGGCCTTTTCTGCCCTGGCCCCCACATGGTGGAACATAAGAACATAAGAGATGCCAATGTTGGATCAGGCCAAAGGCCCATCCAGTCCAACACTCTGTGTCACACAGTGGCCAGAAAAACCAGTGCCATCAGGAGGTCCACCAGTGGGGCCAGGACATTAGAAGCCATCCCACTGTTGACCCCCCCCCCAAGCACCAAGATGACAGAGCATCACTTGCCCCAGAGTCCCTATCTATACCTTGTGGCTAATAGCCACTGATGGACCTCTGCTCCATATGCTCCCCATTGAGATCAGGGCCCTGTGGGATCTTACTCAGTTCTGCAGGGCCTGCAAGAGAGAGCTGTTCCACCAGGCTTTTGGTTGAGGCAGCGGGCGTTGACGTATGGCCTCCCCGTGGTTGCTGTCTCCTACCTGCCGGCCATCCATCTATCGGCAACTGGCCGTATCCATCTGTACTAGTGGGTCAGAACTTTGACCATTAACTATTACTATTGATTTTAAATATGTATATTGTGCCTTTAAACTTATTGTATTGTTGGAAGATGATGTGACCCACCCTGAGCCTGTTTTCGGGATGGGCGGGATATAAATACAATCAATCAATCAATCAATCAATCAATAAAGCTTTCCTTTTCACTTTCGCTTTACTTCTTTCCTCTGCTATTTGTAAAGCCTCATCAGACAGCCACTTTGCTTTCTTGCATTTCTGTTTCTTTGGGATGGTGCTGATTACTGGCTTCTGTACAATGTCACAAACCTCTGTCCATAGTTCTTCAGGCACCCTGTCTATCAAATCTAGTCCCTTAAATCTATTCTTCACCTCCACTGTATATTCATAAGGGATGTGATCTAGGTCAAACCCGAATGGCCTAGTGGTTTTCCGAACTTTCTTCAGTTTAAGCCTGAATTTTGCAATGAGTAGCTCATGATCTAAGCCACAGTCAGCTCCAGGTCTTGTTTTTACTGACTGTATAGAGCTTCTCTGTCTTTGACTGCAAATGATATAATCAATCTGATTTCGGTGTTGCCCATCTGGTGATGTCCATGTGTAGAGTCGCCTCTTAGGTTGTTGGAAGAGGGTGTTTGCTATGACAAGCGTGTTCTCTTGACAAAACTCTGTTAGCCTTTGCCCAGCTTCATTTTGTTCTCCAAGGCCAAACTTGTCCGTTATTCTGGTTACCTTTTGACTTCCTACCTTAGCATTCCAGTCCCCTATGATGATGACATCTATTTTTGGTGTTAGTTCTAGGAGGTACTGTAGGTCTTCACAGAACCGGTCCACTTCAGCCTCTTCTGCGTCAGTGGGTTACACTGCCCCAAAGGAGTAGGTTCATAGTTTGGGGGTCCTACTGGATCCTGGACTACAGTTGGAGGCTCATGTCTCCTCCATTGAATGTAGCTTGCCAGTTACAGCTGTTCCTTGAAAGATGTTATCTGGCCACAGTGACTCATGCTCTGTTTGCATCCAAGTTAGATTATTGTAATGTGCTGTAGGTGGGACTGCCTTTGAAAACTTTTCAGAAATGTCAGTCCAAAATGCAGCATCCAGGCTATTTCAGGGCTTGGCTACAGGAATCGTATCACCCCTGTGCTGAAAGATCTGTACTGGTTACCCATCTGTTTCCAGGCACAATTCAAAGTGCTGGTTCTTACCTTTAAGGCCCTAAATGTCTTAGGGCCAGGATACTTGAAGGATCATTTCCTCTCATACTATCCAGCCTGCCACTTAAGATCTGCCTGCTGTCAGAGTCTTGCCAAAAACAGTCCCAACAATGTTCCTTAACTAGGATCAGGTTTATTGAACATTATAAGCAAGTTAATCTGGTACATGGTCAGTGTTAGAACTGGGGTTCCGGGCGGGAAAAGCACAGATATACAGAATTCAAACTGAACCCCCTGATGCAGGTAAACCAATAAACAAAGCAATAAATTGCGCCTAAAACTAACGAGTTGAGGTTCTCAGCAAAGCCTGCAGAAAGCAACGCCAAGGTCATTCGCCTGAGCTACAAGATAAGATGGTGAGTGGGAATTGAAAGATAAAATACCAGAGGCATGAGGGAGAGTCTCATCTGCACTCCCCACTTGAATTGAGCCTCATCTGCCCCCCACCTGCTATGGCAGCATAGCTGACACCTGCAAGCTCTGCTCTCTGCCCCCACCATCAGAGGTGAAGCAGAGGTGACTAGAGACACGGCATTTTTTGTGGTGGCACCTCACCTTTGGAATGCCCTCCCCACTGAGACTCACCTACCAACTACATTACTTTCTTTTAGGCACCAGGCTAAAACACATCTTTTTTACCCAGGCTTTTAATTTTACCCTTGGCTTTTAATTAGAGTTTTATCTAATTAGCTTTTTAATGGTCTACCATCTGTTTTATGGATCATTTTATGCTGTTTATATCAAATGGATTGTTTTTAATATTGTGACATGGTTTTAACTGTAAGCTGCCTCAAGCAGGACTCTGAAGAGGTGGCTTGGAAATATCCTAGAAAAATAAATAGATTCGTCCTGATACAGAGTGAGAAAGCCATCCCCAAGGTATGCTGCAATGATTGTGAAAATGCAGTCTGCTGGAATGATCCCATTTGGTGGGACTGGGAATATTCGTAAGCTGTTTTGATTGGACAATACCCATTATATTGGTATGCTGCAATGATTGTGAAAATGCAGTTCACAGATACGTCTGCTGGAATGATTCGTAAGCTGTTTTGATTGGACAATGCCCATTATATCTGTTGAGGTACCCTCTTCACTCATTGCCTTTTCTGTCTATCACCGGCTGAATTCAGACTGGCAGTTTGGCCCGGCCGCCAAACATTTCAGGAGGGTTTCAATAGCGGATTAAAGGGGCAGGTTCACACAGGCACATTTGTCAGGCGTCCCCCAGCCGTAGTCAAGCCGTCTTGTGCCGCTTCCCTTCCGAGTTTAAAGAGGTGGTAGCAAACTCTGTGTAGAGCGGGTTGATTCCAGTTCCCTGACATGTGAATGCAAGCGCTGCTAAGGCGGGAACAACCCACAGTAATTGATAATAGGCACTGGCTGTTTCCGTGGCAGGTGCCCATGCGCATAGGTGGCGCATGCAGCAGAGCGCAGAAACAGCCCCTAACAGCCCACCAGGGGCGGGCCGACAGTGCGAACACTCCCTTGCACTTCCTCCATGGTATCCTCCCACTTAATTTGCTGCAGTGTGAACGGGAATATTGCAAACAAGCCGTTCCCGGTCTGTTCCGGATCTGCTTTGCCAAGACTCCCTAGCGCTTCAAATTGCCAGTCTGAACTTGGCCACTGTCTGGGAAACAGAAATCAGACAATGAGGTAGGTAGCAGAATAACAGATCAGAAGTCTTCCAACTGTTTGTGAATGCTGGAAACAATTCTGGTCTGGTTAGGATCATTTATGATATTAAAGAATGGCTATGGTTCAGGTTGGATCCTGAGTAGTAAAGTCCTTACTGCACATACCTAGTTCTCATTATTAGCTGAAATGAGTTCTTTTCAAAGCCGCCAGTTCACACATTCAGCTAAATGTCTTCTGATGACATTGATTACTTATAAAGTGCTCTACATGTATGAATTTGCCATTAGAAAGAACTGAAAGGGGGGGGAAGAATGAAAAAGGGGACAATGAATTTAAGCAACAGGCTTATTTTAAAATTTAATGTTATATACCCTTATATCAGAATGCTTTGAATTCTTTAGGCATCATTTTTTAAAAAGAAGAGCTTTGGCCTACAAAAATGAATATTTCTAACCTGCCTTAAACACTGATGTTGTGTCCAGTCTGACCTCATGCATTTGTCATCTAGATCCTGCAAGACTGCTTCTCGTTATAGTACAATGCTGTTGTTCCACAGACTACTAGCCAGCGTCCTTCTTCACCAATTGCAGGCCTTCCTTCCTTTTAACCAGACCATTCAGCCATTTGACATTTATAGGAAATCTTGGTGTGTTCTTCTATTATTCCATAGTATATTAGCCATTAACTGCTAATCTCCTTTGTAGCTGGAGGCATTTGATCATTTATATAAAGGACAAAACAGTATCTTCTGGAAGAACAATGAAAGCAATGAAATATTTTCCTTTCAGATAAACTTGATATTGACATTTTTTTTTACTTTGCATGGGTCTCCTATAGAGGGAAACTTGGTTTACTATAATGCTACACCAACATGATGCAGCTCAGAATTTATTAGTGGAAATAATATGTTTGGAATCAGTTTTCTCCAGCATATTCAAGTCAGTGCTCACCATATAGCACTGGGTAGTCTTCCCTAACTGCAAAACAGTACAGCAGATGAAATATTGACAGGCAGTAAGGAGAGTTACAAGCAACTGCCTTTGTCAAGGGCAGAGCTGTTTCGTGCTTTCGTCAAGGGCAGAGCCATTGCTGCATGCCCCCTTCTACCTTGTGAATTAGACAGTTGATGGAAACTAATATTTGTGAAATATGACAGTTTTATGTTGTTATTGTTTACATTGTGAGCCACCTTGAGTCCACACTGAGTAGAAAAAAATGGGTTAAAAAGTAAGTAAACAAACAAATAAATAAATGAAGGTATATTAGAGGGCCACGATGAAGATAAGGTTGAGCCACTGATGTGTGAAAATATCATCCCTGAAAGCCTTCTAACTTCTTACGACTTACAAGTCTCAGAGACTACAGAAAACACTGGCTCATGTTATCTCACCGTATTATCTCCACAGTCATGAAGACTATAGCGCTTTCACACACACTAGATAATGCAGTTTCAATCCACTTTCAATCCACTTTACAATTGGATTTTGCTGTGTGAAATGGCAAAACCTACGTGCAAACTGCATTATGTGTGAAAGTGCCCTATAACAAAATTTGCAGCTTAAAAAATAAGACACCCCAGACTGCTGAGAAAAATGATGGAATCACTGAAGCCAAACACTATGATTTGGAATAAAACCACAATTATGCAATAAAAATGTATAATCTCTATCATTTTCTCAAACAACTGAAGTACAGATTAAATTTCTGCTTGCATCTTGTGGTAATGTCATACTGATATGAATCATCCTTTTATTCTGAATGAGTATGCTCTGAGCAGAAGGGGGTGGGGTCCCTATATCTGAGCAGATTGTAAAGTGCCAATCCCAGGCACACTGAATCAGGAGTAAGCCCCTCTGAATTCATCAAAACCTATTTCTAATAAACATGCATAGGATTGAACACTTCAAGTCAGATGGCCTGTAAAACATAGCCGACAGGGATTTGACATCACCTCAGACACAACACTTTTCAGGCTACTCACACATTCATCTATGAGTTACCAGTGATGTATTATCGAATATGTCACATGCATGCATGAAACATAAGAAAAGCCATGTTGGATCAGGTCAATTGCCCATCCAGTCCAACACTCTGTGTCACACAGTGGCCAAAACCCAGGTGCCATCAGGAGGTCTACTAGCAGGGCCAGAACTTCAGAAGCCCTCCCACTGTTGCCCCCCAAACACCATGAATACAGAGCATCACTGCCTCAGACATAGTGTTCCATCTATGCCTTGTGGCTAATAGCCACTGATGGACCTCTGCTCCATATGTTTATCCAATCCCCTCTTGAAAATGTCTATGCTTGTAGCCACCACCACTTATTGCGGCAGTGAATTCCACATGTTAATTACTCTTTGGGTGAAGAAATATGATCAGTTCTAAGCTTACTGCTCATTAATTTAATTGAGTTCCCATGAGTTCTTGTACTGTGAGAAAGGGAGAAAAGTAATTCTTTCTCTACCTTCTCTAGCTGGCCCTGCACATGGAACAGGCAGCACTTCTGAGAAGGCTACCTTGGAGGACCTGGCCTTGAATCTCCTGCCTAGCAGTCTAAATTTTTTCTCCAGGACCACAGGACTACATTTCCCCACACTGTTAGTACCAATATGTACCACAACCAGATCCGTAGCTACAGTGGAGCTTTGGGGGGCTCTGCCCCCTTTCTTAAAGTCGCAGCCCCACAAGAATTTTTCCTGTAAGTGCTTTTCAATCATTTTAAAACATTTTTAAAAGCTGTGTGCTTCTTTAAGCAGAGTGGGGTGCTGTAGTTGACTAATTCCTGCATTGAGCAAGGGGGTTGGAGTAGGTGACCTCTAGGATACCTTCTAACTCTGTGTCAAGAAACTGGTGTTCTTTAAGAGACTTTTTCTGCGTAAGTGTTAGCTTTCTTGACTATAGAAGTCAACCCCCACCTGCCAGCTTGTTATCAGAATTGTTGCTTAGGCTGGCAGAAGTGATTAACTTGCAGCGGCTAAGAACAGTCTTCTAAAGTGGTTGACAGGTTGCAATTTAGAGATTTATCCTGGTAACAGCTTTCTATTGGCTAAATGGTTAAGAACACCTATGTAGAATAGGCAGCTTGATAAGAGACTGCCTCGAAGATCTCTTCAACTTCCACCCTACTGCTAAGCTTCCAGAGACTCTGCTCATCAGGAATGTCTGTTGAAATGCCAGAGCTACGAGCCTGATAGGAAAAGTAGTGAGTAAAATAGCCACCTAGGTTTTTTTATTTGGTTTGCATTCCTTGCTGAACTGTACACATTCTTTCCCCTATGAGTTGTTTCTCTTTTGTTTTTGTAAATAAAGCTTTATGTGCTTTTATACAAATTGGTGTGAGTTTACTGTCCAAACACAGATAGGTATTTCCAGTGTCATGCCTACCATCTACCAGAAAATCTATTCTCCCCTCCTCCCCCACTTCTCAGCCTGCTGTTGTCACACTCTGCAGCTAAGATTTGCAGAAGCCTCCATGCTTTGCTTTTAAAAGGCTTGATTCCACAGTAGCTGAGTCATAATCCTCAGAATTCTGGCTTTTCTTTCTGCACTGAGAACTTCAACCTCACCAGAAAAAACAATTGCCCCACAAGCCACAAAATCCTGGTTATGGGCCTGACCATGACCACTGGCCTCTCCCCAGCACTGTCTATCAGCCTATCTAGACCACACATAATGTCTGTTACCTTTGTACCACACATGCAAGTACTATTTAGTTAGTACGTGGGCTTGCAATTCCAATGGGTAGTTGAGAGAGCAGTGGCAGAACAGCTCCAGGGCTTCCCAGAGGACACATCATTACTGGACACATTCCAGTCCGGTTCCGCCCTGGTCATGGGACAGAGATGGCAATGGTTGCCCTCACAATCTCTGCATACATCTGAATTGAGGTGGGTCACTGTAATTAGAGCTATCAGCAGCATTTGACACAGTCAACTATGATCTGTTGACCCACTGCCTTGCTGATGTGGGGATATGGTACAGTCTTGAAGTGGTTTGTCTCCTTTCTTTGGGGTCAGGGACAGAGGGTGGTGCTGGGGAGAG
>NW_015167541.1:1240032-1255837 GCF_001447785.1 Gekko japonicus | reverse complement strand
AGTTTCACCAGGACACCTGTTGGTGTGTGGTCTCCCCCAGGGGGCTATTCTCTCCCCAATGCTATTTAAGATCTACATGTGCACCTCACCCAGCTAGTGTACGAGTTGTGGGCTGGGTTGTCACCAGTATGCTGATGACACCCAGCTGTATCTGTTGATGGACAGTTGGCAGGATGCAGCCCCCCCAAAACTGGCAAAGGGTTTGGAGGCTGTGGCTGAATGGCTGAACCAGAGCAAGCTGAAATTAAATCCATCAAAGATGGTGGTCCCGTGGCTGGGAAAGTGAGTCTTGGGATTGGGTATCCAACTCCTGACTCTGGACAATGTCCCTTTAACACCAGCACCAATGGTGAAGAGTCTGGGTGTGTTACTGGATGAGAATTCATTGGAGGCCCAGATCACAAATGTAGCCAGGCTGTCATTTTTTAATCTATGCCAAGTCCAGCAGTTGGCACCAGTGTTCCCTCTAAGCTGAGTTAGTGTGAGCTAGCTCAGTTTTTTAGCCTCCGGCTCACACGTTTTTGTTTTAGCTCAGGAAGGATGGCTCCAGAGCAAACTAATTTATACAGCAGCCAAATTGCTTGCTCACAACTTTAATGCCAGTAGCTCACAAGGTAGAATTTTTGCTCACAAAACTCCACAGCTTGGTTGGCACCCTTCCTATCTCGCCCCAACCTAGCCACATGATCCATGCAATGGCCACCTCCAGGCTAGATTACTGTAACTCGCTATATGTAGGGCTACCCTTGACGCCAACCCCGAAAGTTCAGCTGATCCAGAATGCAGCGGTGCGAGTCCTTAAAGGAACCCCTATAAGAGCACATATTCAACTGGTGCTCCACCAGCTGCACTCACTCCAGATTGAGTCCTGGATCGAGTTCAAGGTGTTGGTTTTAACCTTTAAAGCTTCACAGTCTGGGACCAACATATCTTCGGGACTGCCTCTTCTGGAATATCCCCCAAAGAGCATTACACTCTTTGAACAACAACAGACTGACTATCTTGGAACCAAGGAATTTGCTTGGCTTCAACTAGAGCCAGAACCTTTTCAGTTGGTGGCTCTAGCTTGGTGAAATGTGCTTCCAAATGAGATCTGGGCCCTGTGGGACTTGGTATAGGGCCTGTAAAATGGAAATGGGTATATGGGTAAAGTTGGGAAAATTTCCACCATACAGATTTTCGTACCTCTTGCTTCCCCTTCTCTTCCTCAGCGCATGTTATTGTATTATTAGGTGCCATCTGATAAATTGTAAATGTCTGGAAATTGTTTTAAACTGGTATGCTTTTAAGTTTATTATAATTTGCTTATTATATGTTGTGACCTGCTCTGAGCTCCATGACAGTGGGGGAGAGAGGGATATAAATAGGAGAAATAAATAAATAAAACCTAAGGATCGAATCACCAACTAACAAGAGCCTCCCTCCTTCCCTAACCAGGGATAGTTCCTTGGTGCAAAAGGATACCTGTTCACCAACTGTAGAAGGGATCCCTTTGAGGGAACATTCCCCCCTTCTTCAGCATGGTGCCCTGTTTCCCCTTGACCCTAATGCTCCCTGACAGCAGCAGGGCTGCCATTCTTGGAGTGGGACACATCTAACAAGTCCCAGAATCTTATCCATGTGCCTGACTACCTCTGCTTCTCCAGGTCAGCCACCTTGGCCTTCGGGGTGCAAACTCATTCCCTGAGAACCAGGAGCCTTGCACTGAGCACACACCCACGAGTTCTGTCCAATTGGCAAATACCCTGGTTAGCCCCCACCCCCCTGCTGGCATTCTACCTTTACAATTGCTTTTTATCCCCCTTTTTTATACATTTCCTGTTTATGTAGATTAGTTTGTGGAAAATCTGCTTATCCTTTTAGGGATGTGGAGAGACCAGTGCCCTGACTTCCTCACCCTGCTGCTAAACTTGCCTGTTTATTCCCTTTTCCAGACACTTTGTCACTGGCCCTGGGACACTTCATCACTGGAGTGGGGCCTGCTAACTTGCAGAGCCAGGTTCTGCTCATAGGGACCCTAAATAAATAGCTTGGGCCAAAACTCCACTCCCACTGATTAGGAGCTAACCAATAAAGGAGGATGAGTGAGTCAGCCTCTGGTTGGTTAACAATAGGTATTGCTGAAAGAGAACTGCTCAAACAAGAGCTCCTCTCCTTCTCAGGCTGCCTTTAAAATTCTATAAAAATGAAAGAGAGAAGACAATCCACTGTTGATGAGATCCATGCTGTTTGTCTTGTCCTTTTAAACTGAGAGCCAAACCTCCTTGAAATAAGGAACACAAGAGGGCTGATGAGCAATTCTTAAAAGCAGAGTTTGGGACAAAAAGTTGAATTTTGAAAGAACAAAAATTGGTTGGATATAGTGTGGAACACTCCCCCACCCTCTTGAGCAAGGGACATTGTCTTCCTTAGAAGTCCATACAACATTGCTGACAAATCCAGGAAAACTAAGATGCCCAGGGAGAAGTGAGTATATTACAGATATAACAAAAAACAAAAATGTTGCTGTAGAGGTTTAGAGAAGGATTTGTCCAAAAATGTGGATTATAGCTACAATAAACCTCCATATCCTTTAAAAGGCTGCACAAATGCACCTGAGTTCTCATTTAAGGAACAGGATAGTGAATGATTACTCTCTTTTGACGTAATCATGTTTTGAAGCATCCTACTTGCTACAAGGGGAAAGTTTGTATTTTTACCACTTTTTAAAAACAACTCAAGTGCAGATTCAACTTCTGCTTGTATCTTCTAGAATTGTCAGACCTATGTGAATCATTCCTTTCCTCTGACATACAAGTGCATTCACCAGAAACATCACAAGTTAAAGAGGAGCAAGAGAGCTATAAACACAAATGTACACTGTCTGCACCACGGTGATGACGACTATACAGAGAAGAACTCATAATATGGTACAAAACAAGCTCAACAAATTACCCTTCAACAGAAGTTTTTCAAATAGCACCTCTGAATAAAAGGGATATGGAACCACTCACCTTCTGCTGTATCACAGGGCTTTGCAACCATAACAGCATATGCTTCTACTGGCAAGTGATATCTTTCATTTCTCTGTGCCTTCCAGGAACAGCCTAAAGCTGTGTTTCCCCCTTGAGCCTTTAAATGACAAGGTATGTAAAAAATAGCAAATGTAGTAAGATGTGTCTGTGTGTGTGTGTGTGTGGGGGGAAGAAGCTAAGTAATCCATTTAGTGGAAAGCGTCTGAGAGCTGGCCAGTGGTAATTTATGGCAAAATTGCAGTCTTTTCTTTATGTATTAAAATGTAAACTCACTTCTGCATCCCATAATATGAGACATGTTCGGAAGTTTCATTTTCTTTTATGACATGTACATGATATAAATGACACTGGGAAATGACATGGTTGACTGAAGTTTTGTCTTAGTAGGGAGAATTCATAGCAAAACCAGGGATTTTTTTAAAAAAAATCAAAACAGTGTGATTGTGAAGTCCAGCAACAGCCTTACTTTGAACAAGCATGGAAAACAACCTGCTGAGTTGACAGTAGGCATTTAAGAGGTGATTTTCACACCCATAGAAAGTATACTTTTTTGCATTAAGTACAAGGGGAGAAAATAGGTATGTCTTTCAAGGAGAGTGTAAGTACATTTAAATTGACATACTATGACTAATGAGGCTGCACATACAGTGGAAGTATAGAAACGCTATGGGGAGAAGAAATTATGTGCATGTGTAATCAGAAGCAGAAAGAAATATTACCCTTTTTCATATCATGAGTTTTGTATTTCCATCAAACTAGACATCAATCAGTCTTGCTTATAAAGTAATTGCTCTTGCCTGGAATTTTCACTCTTTTATCTCAAATGTGAGGATGCTGGTATAATGTCAGCATTTTCTGGTGCTACATTAGCTCTGGCCTACTGAGGAATGTTGTGGGAAGATAAGGCAATTTAGCATGTGTTTATACAAATTCTTATATTGCTTGGCATTTTCTAGTGGTGACACAGAAATATTTCAAGGGGCCACCCCTAAATTAAATGAAAGCCCAGTGACAGCTCAGTTTGCAGGAGCCCTCTTAATAGCCCTCTTCACTTAATAGCAAAACACTCCAGAAATCTTTGCTAGAAACAAGAGCACGTTTACAGACACTGACATGTTTTTACCTTTTATTTTAAGGGCTATTTTAAATAAACAGGCAATCTTGAAAGCTTCAATTAGTTTATGACTGTATGAAATAAATACAGTGATATCATCAACTTTCTTTTGTTTTGACTTTGGGGGCATCTTTGCCCAGTCATTGTGAGCGTGTTAACTGTGTCCAGTTTAATTTTACTACATCAGCCTCCCAAGCTCAGAGCTGAAAAGCCTCACAGCAGCATGACACAGTCACATAAAGTGCAGCGCCAGAGATCACAATAGCTGACTCCTCTTTGTCTCCCTTTGCATACTGCTGTCTGGGAATTAATGACTGCTATCTATAAATGGAGACTGTCAGTGGTGCTTCCACGTGGCATTTTTGCTCCATCCATCCCCCTCCAGCGGCAGTGATCTTTTTGTGTTTGCTTCCACACAAGGTCATGTTCCTTCTAAGCACAACATATGTGGCTTCCAGGGCTTTCATCTTTAAGCCAGAACAAGAAATACATCCCCTGTGCTCCTGTCAAATGGTGGGTGGCTGCAAGTGTCTGTGTGGACATTTGGCTCATAGCCAGTCTAGAGGGTAGAACTAAACTCTGTCATCAAAAATCTTGGTGCTGAACTTCTGTGCCCCCTTTTCAGCTCTTTAAGGGCTTTTAAAACAGATGAGCCACTGATCAGCTGTTTGGGGAATTAGCATAATAGAGACAGAGCGAGAAGGGGCAACTAGGGGATCTCCACCAACATTTACAGGGATACTTCCCTGAGAACGAGACTGAGTTACAAAGAAAGGTGTTTTTATTACAAGAAGATTAAAGAGCAAGCATACATACAAAGCACATGGGGAAAACACACAAACTATCTAAAAGGGGAAATTTAAAAAAGGAAATAGCAGGGAAAATGAGTTCGGGAGGGTGATATTTACCAGGTCCTGGAGAGGTGAAGTCCACAGAAAGAAGGGCAAGAGAATGGCCAGTGTTTCTCTGGAGAGATGGAGACAATCCACATACAAGTGGCTGGGTGAGATGTTTAGCACTGAGAACATGCACACTGCACCGGGTAGAGTGTACCATTTTTATAGGAAAATTGTAGCCCAAGGCAAGGCTGATATGTGTGCCCCCTAAAACAATACCATGATTGTCTTGTCAGGGACAGAACAATGTTTTGGGAGAGATCTGGCCTTTCCATGGATGGACAGAGACCGAGGGAAACGCATGACAGTTAGCATGAGAGTTGCTAATAGCATTTGATGAGTGTGTTCAGTGTAAACCGAAAGCAGTCTCCTGATGAGACTGCTGAATGTAAACTAAAGGTGTTGTGTTTTTCTGATGATCGACTACAGGATAGGATTGGCTATGGAGTTAAATGAATAGCCGTTTCATTAGGGTAAGTAGGCAATGGAAGTGGGACCAGGTATGATGAGGTCACACCAGGGAAGGGTTATTGTTTCCTGAGAAGACCACTGATGAAATTAATTATCTCTTTTGAGAGTGGGCAAGCCTATTAGCAAGTCAGTATCCTGAGTCACCTTCCCAAAACAGTTTCCCCAGGATAGTCGGTGACCAGCGTTCATTTTGTTTGTTTCCAACTCCACCTTGGTTCCATTTCCATGCCTGGCTGAACAGGACACATATGATTTTGGGGGGTGATAATTAAAGAAGGGCTACTTGAATAAGACTGCCATTCTGCAGGACAGATCTGTCTACTAACAGTGTGACTCCCCCCCCACCATGCGAATGGAGCCAGTGAGTCTCCTGCTAGCCAGTGATTCCCACACACATATTTGTTTCTGTTTGTTTGCACATACCATGGTTTACACAGCTGTATGTGTTTATATGAGCTGAACAGATTTTTACCCACAAGGTCAAGGGGCTTACAAAGTACAGTGCCAGTCACATTTCTGGTAGCTCCGTTTACGGGTCCTGTCAAACATATATTGCCTTCAGAGTTACGAGTTTATTTGTCGACATCCACATATTGTACAAGATTTATTGTTTGATCGGATTAGATGATACTTAGATAATTTCATGTATCATAAAGTAAGCTATATAAAAAACCAACATCTGCCACAGTTTGGTGGTCACACTGCCTGAATTAAACATATGGCTTGTGAATTTCCACTGGCTTGTGAATCCTTAGCTATGCCTGATGAGATTAACACAGGAGGATTAAAATGAAAAATAACTTTTAAATCACACATTAAGTAATTATTCTGAGGAACTTTCTATCAATGGGGTGGTGGTGGTGTATAGAGCCATCAAGTCACATCTGAGTTATGCCGACCCCATAGGCAAGAGACAGACAGAGGTGCCTCTTTCATGGTGGTCTCCCATCCAAATACTAACCCCAGCCAACCCTGCTTAGCTTTTGAGATCTGACAAGATCAGGCTAACCTGGATCATCCACATTAGGGAAATATGTAGAACTAAATTCAAAAGACAAGAATATTATTAGGATGCACTTGCTATATTAAATTATATTCTCTTGGATTCACACTGGGATATTATATGACTCCTGGGTTTTTTACGATAATAACATTCTTATGTTTTAATGTATGGAGTTTTATTTATTTACTTATATGTTTTATATGTAGTAAACTATCCCAAAAGTGCTTTAGGAGACAAGTGATGGAATATACATTTAATAATTAAGAGGCCCTTCATATGGTTCCTTGACTATCCCACTACATTTCGATCTATACACTAGGTTGGAGATCCATTTGGTTATTATTGTTACTAATCAATCCATTGCAAAGCAAACTTATTGAAAAATACTGGAGTTTTATATAATGATTAGTTCCAAGAAGAAGGGAAAAAAACTTTTTTGTGGTAAAACTGTATGCTCAGTATAGCTGCGTATACTACCTCATAATGTAGAGCAACTTTTCCTACTGACAATCTGTGACAGACTGCACTTTTAAAAGCTTAAAAGTGCTGTGTAAACAGATAAAGGACTGTGAAGGGTTAATTCTTCACAGAGCTAGAGAGCCTTGAGTGACAGGCTGTTCCAAGAGATCTGATTGGTTAGCATCAGCTGAGCAGAGAAAGACTTCTGAACTGGATGCTGAGAAGAATTCAGTCTGATTTCAGTCCTAGCTGAGAACAGTCAAGTACTGACAGTTTCGGAATTTAGCCCTGACTGAGAGCAGTTTAACACAGACAGGAGAACTGGGGAACATTGGCAAGGACCAGTGGATAATTAGATGGAGACTCCCATTTGGGCAAAGAAAAGGGGATAGATATTCTAGAGAGAGAAGAAAATTTTCTACCTAGTCAAACAAGGAGTTAGCTCTGAAGAGTGCAAAGATCCCTGGTCTGGTGTGGTTAGAAACTGCCTTTAGAGACCTTCAGAGTCAGCTAAAAACTCAAGACAAGTGTTTGAGAAAACACTGAAACAAAAGCCTCTCAACACAAATGTTTAAGTCACTGTGAATAGCTTAAGAAACTCTCATTAGCCTGAAACATAAGAACTAAAGTCTGTGTGCATCTACTGGTTTCACCTCAGAATTATCTATATTGAATTACTTCATAAATTTTCAACCCCTGATTTCATCTGACCTTTCCCCTCTATGTTAAATGAAATATTTTGTTATTTTTGAATTTCAAAATGCCTTGAGTGCCTCTAAGGGAGGGAAGTGGGGGGGCATCATACAATCCAACAGATAAACATCTTGAGCATAAGGTAAATAGTGGTCCTAAATATATAATTTCTGGACCTTCCTCAACCATTCCTGTATTTTTGGTTTAGTGTTATTCCCCAGTACCTGGCAAAACCCAAAGAAACAGCAGTTAATGCATTGAGGGTTACAGTTTGGAATTCATTTGGTGCCATTGCCACTAAAAAATTTTTTTAAGGATTTCAGGAGACCAAAGTAATGATATGTTTAACCATTTGGAAAGCTTTTGAAGCATAGTTACAATAGGGTTGCCCACTCCAGTTTGGGAAATTCCTGGAGGGGGGGGCTGAGCCTGGGAAGGGTGGATTTTGGGGAGGGGATGGAGCTCAGGAGGAATGTGATGCCATAGAGACCACCCCCAGTGGAACTCATCTTTGTAGTCTGAAGATCAGTTGTAATTCCTGGAGAACTTCAGGACTCACCTGGAGATTGGCAACTCTACCTTCTAATAAGTCTGCCCCAGAATAATCCCATCAGAGGTGAAAGAACAAAACACTGCATTATAGAGGTTTTTAAATAATTTTTAGACATCTTCAAAGGGGGCATATATCACTGAATTATCATTTTTCAAAAATTATGAGATGGAGGAACCTTTAAAAAATAACCCTGGTTTGCATTTACCACACAGTTTGCAAAAAAAAAAAGAGAGGCCCTTTATAAAGATCTGTAACAAACACACATGCAGCCTCACAGTGCAATCCTATGTAAATTTACTCCAGTATAAACCAGTGGATTTCAATGAGAACTCTGCTTAGGTTGCACTGGAGTTGCCAGAAGTAAGTAGGATCACTTACAATATAACTTGCCAGGTAAGGCAAATAGTATATCAGGTATGATTACAAGCCAGGGTTTTCCCCAATATACAACTCATAGTTTAAAAGAATTTAGACATAAAAGACAAAGCTGGATTCACAGCCCTGAAAATGCATCAATAATACTTTTAGTGAGAAATGTATTTCAAGCAAAAAACTTGCAAATTCAATTTAAATCAAGCTCTCTTCTATGCTTCAGTATATAGCAATATTCAAGAACTTGCATATTGTGGGTTGCCAATTTCCCTTTTTTTGGTGGGAGTAAATAATACTGATAACAATTATCTTTATTAGCTAACAGGTAGTTAATCAAAATCAGGAATGATTTTTTTACTCTTGTACTTAAATCTCTATGGAGTCAATATGTACAGCAATACCAGGTCTTTATTATTTTTGGTCTCGTAGTGGACAGACAGACAGACAGACAGAGAGATGCATCTCTAGAACCACAGAAGCACTAGAAATTATAACAACCTTTATTACTTTAAGTGACTTGTGACATGTAAAATACTGGATTGTATTGATTTGTGGCTAACAGGAAAAGGTGTTATGCCTTTTGTATAATAGAAAACTAGCTAATAGTCTTCTCAGAAATACTAAAGAACTATGTAGTATACTGGCAGGAAGGAGCTGTTTGGATAAACACACCAAACAAATGATTTCTTATATGTAAAAAGATATTGTTCTTTTTATTTTATGCTTAATATAATAGGATTTTTAAAAATACATCTTGCATGGTGGTGTAGTTAAGAGGATGCCAGGTTAGAAAGATAGGAGTATACTTTACAGAAGACAAAGAGATATTTTTGTTGACTGTGTGAATTATATTTCCTTATGAAAAATCCTCAGAAAACATAATTTTTAATTTATTTACTGCATCATTCTTCCATCAGGGCAGCTTACAGAAGATTTCCATCTAGGCATCAGCAAGACTCTTAGCTGTTGTATCATCATTTCCCCTCCAACTATATCATATAAAATGTCTTTCTTCTCACATGAAAAACCAAGACACATAAGAAACAGCCTCGAGGTACATTAAATTATTTAAAGTTAGTTAGGACCAGTCAACATTTTACCTTGTATTAGGCATACAAAACAAAACATTATGATATTATTGCATCTTACTTAGGTCTACCTGATATCCACAAATTCCCACTTAATTCCAGTGGATGCAGTTCTGTTCCTCTAGTCTACCCACAGAGCTCCATTTTGTGTATACCAGTTGAATGAACAATGTACAACCAGCAATAGGCTTCAGCAAATAATTATAAATAGCACATTGCCACATTACAGTCCTAGTGCTGAACTTTTCACAGCCGTAGTCTCTCTCCACTGCCTATTAGACCCAAATATTGCTCTCTTCATTCCACATGACTGAAAGAAGAATAGTTCCAGATCAATAGACCATTATTGCCACTTCATCCATGCAATTCCTGGGGCCCGTAGGCTTTCTGGCCTAATTGTGGGTCTATACCCGCTGTGTGTATTGGATCGTTTGTCTGGCATGTCCTTATTTCCCTATTTTCCCGACAGCACCAGCCTCTCTGCCCTTCCTTCTGATGGTTTCTGAGCAAAGAAGCGCACGCAAAGAGGAAGGAAATGCCCCTGATATCGGCTGCGTTTTCTACTGATGTAGTACCTTTTTTAGACGCCTTATCCTATGGATCACATGAATTTACATTGTATAATCTGCCTTGAGTCTCAGTGAGAAAGGCAGACTATAAATGTAGTAAATAAAAAATAAAGCACCTGAAGCACAAAGAGTCCATAGTAAATGTAGTTGTTAGCAGTGTTCCTGCTAAGCTGAGTTAGTGTGAGCTAGCTCACAGTTTTTTAGCTTCTGCCTCACACATTTTTGTCTTAGCTCAGGAAGGATGGCTGCAGAGGAAACTAATTTATGCAGTAGCCAAATTGCTTGCTCACGACTTTCATGCCAGTGGCGCACAAAGTAGAATTTTTGCTCACAAGACTCCACAGCTTAGAGGAAGCATTGATTGTTAGTACTTCCTGTCCTCTTCTTAAGCTCTTTTGCTGCTATAGCTAGTTGTAAAAGTGAGGTGCAAGAATGACTGCCAACTGGCCTGGAGAAGATGTCTTGGCGTTTAACAGTGGCTCAGTGTGTAGAAATGGCCAGCTGGAAGTTTTCATGGCACATCACCTGGTAAATAACACCACATTAAGCTTCAAAATCTCATTCTACAAATGTAATGGATTATATCTATCCAGTGTTTCTACATGACTGGGCAAGTCAACCAGAAGTGATTAAATTCCAACTTTCCTTTATGTCACATTTTCAAATGCAGCAAATACTATGTTAGCAACCCTGCAGAGAACACTACAACCTAGCCTATAGGCAGGCAGCCAATACTTTATCTTAAAACAAAAGCAGCTACAGTTCTAAACAAGATTTAGATAGTTTTAACTAAAGAAAAGAAATACTTTAAAGGGCCTTCTTGATTCCCCATAGGTGGATATCAGCAACCTTCCTTCTCCAAATCTCTTTCTTCTACATATATTGAAACCTACACTCTGCCCAGGAGCCAAAATCCTACAAAACTGGTCTTGTCAGTCTGCTTTGAATACTTGTGTACTATGAATTACACTGATTTTATTGCATTGTTTTCTAGTTCTGTAATCCAGTTTTATTACAATGTTTATTGTATGGATTATACTGTTCTAATATTTCTAATTCTGTTATCTGCCTTGGGTTTCAGTGAGAAAGGTGGACAATAAATGAAGTAACCAAGGAGGCTTTAGGTGGGGTAGATTTAGGGTTGCTAGCTCTGGGTTGGAGTATTCCTGGATATTTTGAGGGTAGAGCTTGAGGAGAGGGGGTTTGGGGCAGGGAAGCACCTCATCTTATAATGCCATACAGTCCAACCTTCAAAGCAGCCATTTTCACCATGGAAACTGATCTTGGTCACCTGGAGATCACTTGTATTTGTGAGAGATCTCCAGGTGCCACCTGAAGGTTGGCAACCCTAGGTAGATTTGCCATCACCTGTGTTGAGCTAGCCCAATGGAAGAAGGGCTGTGCCCAGCGTGGTATGAGGGGAACAGACACTCATCTTGTCCCAGTGCCACATGGCTCAGGGGAGGTGGCTATGAAAGAGGAGTCCAGCCAGCTAAGCAACTATGCTGCCTCTTCTTTCTTCCCACCCTCATTTGAGGGCGAAGTGCTAAAATAGAGTGGGGGCAGGCAGGCTGCCCTTTCTCCTTCCATCTTTTAGAAGAAGGGCTGTTATGTCCACTGACTGCCACCAGTAGCCAACAAATACCCCCGAGCTTGACTCTGTAGGAACAATGGGGTCTAGGCTCCTAGTCTCTCCACTTGGGAACCAATAGGACCGCGGCGGGAGATTTAAACCCACCAACGGGACCTAGGGGAGTGTCCCCACCAGGTGTGTATATAGTTGGCCAGCCGGCCAGTAGTTGTGGTCCTTTGTTGTGTACCAGTAAACCATGCTGATCACTACATCCGTCTCAGTGGTTTATACATACGTCTAACCCACTACACTTCAAGGGCCCAGTGCTTTTTTCCTCCTCAGTCTCCCCCTGGATTTAGACCTGATTTTTATTCACTTTTACCCATAGTTTGCTGAGCTGGGATGTGGAATGGTATAGTATAATGGGATGTCATCAGATCTTGGAAGCTAAGCAAGGCTGGTACTTGGATGGGAGACCACCAAGGAAGACTTTACAAGGGAAGGTAATGCCAAACCATGTCTGCTTAATCACTTGCCTTGAAAACCCCTTGCTGGGGTCATGATTTCATGACTTGACGGCACTTTACACACACGTAGGCAAAGAAAAAATGGAATAGACCTGGAACGGCTTGTTCCCGGTATTCCCGTTCACACTGCAGTGAATGAAGCGGGAGGATACCATGGAGGAAGCGCAAGGGAGCGTTTGCACTGTCGCCCGCCCCTGGCGGGCTGTTAGCATGGTTTCCGTACTCAGCTGCATGCGCCTATGTGCGTGGGCACATCAGCAAATAGGGCAGAATCGACTCCACACTTCCACTCAGCACGTCATAGGTGTGCACATGCACCTGCCACGGAACCAGCTGGCACCTATTATCAACTGCGGGTTGTTCCTGCCTTAGCAGCGCTTGCGTTCACACTCAGGGAACCAGAATCAATGCGCTGTATACACCGTTTGCTACCACTTTAACATGGTATCTTTTAAACTTGGGAGGGAAGCGGCACAAGACGGCTTGAGTACGACTGGGGGACGCCTGAAACATGTGGCTGTGTGAACTTTAATCCGCTACTGAAATGCTTCTCAAACATTTGCCTGCCGAGCCAAACTACCAGTCTGAACGTGGCCATTTTCTGAGTTACAAATGAGGCCCTTCCCTTAACTGCTGTGGACTGGTAGTAGGAAAAATCAGGCACTATAAGGGTTAAACCCTTTGTGTCCCCGGCCTGATCCAAATAATTAGAATTAAATATACTGCTGGAGGTGTTTTTTTCTAGTAGATCCCATGTAAATGCTACTGGTTACTGATACTTTCAACAAGTCATAAAGCTGAGGAATTACGTTGGTTGTAATTCTGCACATATGATTGCAATCAGGGATTTTGGGCTGTATCAACAGAAGTATAGTGTCCACATCATGTGAAGTGATGGTATCACTTTACTCTGCTCTGGTTAGACCTCACCTAGAGTACTGTGTTCAGTTTTGGCCACCACAATTTAAGAAGGCTATAGACAAGCTGGAACGTGTCCAGAGGACAGCACCGAAGATGGTGAGGGGTCTGGAGACTAAGTCCTATGAGGAAAGGTTGAAGGAGCTGCATATGTTTAGTCTGGAGAGGAGACGACTGAGAGGTGATATGATAACCATCTTCAAGTACCTGAAGGGCTGTCATATAGAGGATGGTATGGCTTCTTTTCTGTTGCCCCAGAAGGTTGGACCAGAACCAACGGGTTGAAATTAAATCAGAAGAGTTTTCAGCTAAACATTAGAAAGAACTTCCTGACAGTTAGAGCAGTCCTTAGTGGTATAGGCTTCCTCAGGAGGTGGTGGACTTTCCTTCTTTGGAGGGTTTCAGACAGAGGCTAGATGGCCATCTGACAGCAATGCTGATTCTGTGAACTTAGGCAGATCATGAGAGGGAAGGCAGGAAGGGTTGCATCAGTGCTTTGTTCTTGTGCCCCTTTCTTACATGCCTAGGGAAATTCTGATTGCCACTTTGGGGTCAGGAAGCAATTTTTCTCCAGGCCAGTTTGGCTGGAGATCCTGGCCATGGAACAGCGGTCACTGTGGGTGTGGAGGGGAAGGTATTTGTGAATTTCCTGCATTGTGCCTTGGACTAGATGACCCTGGAGGTCCCTTCCAGCACTACAATTATATGAATTTGAACACCAGGTGAGTATAAACAATCCCACTTTTAAAAAATATATAAATTGAATAATAAAAGAGGGCAATGTATATCTTTAGGGCATGGCTAATGGTTCTTGGCTGTTCTTGCAAAACAATGTTTCTGCCTTTAAAAGCCATGACTAAGCTGTCCTGTAACATCATTCCGTTTGCATAAGAGATCCTCCACCTGTCAGGCTGGAGGGGGACCAATTTACATGTTGGTAGGAGACAATCAGTGGCATAAAAATTTAATACTAATAATAGTTGCAACCATAGTATTAAGAGAGTATAGCTTACACTCTATGCACAATTTTATTTTATAGAAGTCTCTCATGTCCTCTTCCACCCCTTGTTTGTCTTTCATTTTCCTAAACTGAAAAGCCATAACATCTGCAGCCTTTTTCCATGCACAATTGTCTGGAGAGCTATACACAAACACCATAACATATTTTGCAAATAGTAGCAATATTTTATAACTTCCCATCACAGTTCTAGAGGTACCTTTCATGCATTGCAGAATGAAATCCGGTAAATCTGATAAACGCTGTCACTTGCCAGAGCACTGACTTTTCAGTTCCAAAACAATTATGTTGCATGTGATGTAGCTGGTTGTATCTTTGCTGTATCATCACTGCTGAGATTCCATCCTTGAGATAAAAGCCTGTAACTGCTAGAGGATGGTCATATTTGGCAGCAGTTGCTTGATAATAGTATAAAACCTTCCATGCCAACTTGCTGGTTGGGTACTCAAGCTGAAAATGTCTTTAGAGAGCAATACTACTGAGATTGTCTTTCCCAGACACCTGCTGAATTAGGCTGATGCATTAGCTGAATTAGGTTTATACATTAGCCCATGGGCACGTTGTGTTACAGACAAGGCAACAGGAAAGGTTCAAAGTGGCTTTGTTTACCACCTACTACTTAACAGACTGATCGTCCTGTGTCATCTTTCACTGCAATTGTGAATTAAAATGGAAGGGAGGCCAGGTGTTACCAGTGTAGGATTTTTCCTTTGGGGTTGCTCAGGTTGCAATCCTGCCCCACTTGCTATTCAGTCTCTATGCCTTAGGAGAAACCATTCATAGGCCCCGGTCACACGGAGCATTAGCCACGCTAGAGAGACGGAAGATAGGCGGATTTTCCGGGCGTGATCACAGCGCCACATCTGGGAAGCGTAGAGCTCCTGTGGCTCACCTGAGGCTTCCCACCGAAGATGTGGGGTAAAAAAATAGTACCTCCGAGGTACTAGTTTCCGGAAACCACGGGGCAAGGGCGGGCGTCTGATCACGTTTCCGGTGGCATCCGGCGCCCGCCCATGTCCCCTCGCAAAAAGTTTTTCCCCCCAAGTCTCCATGGGATGCGCACAAGCACCCAACAGAGCATGCGCACATTTCAGTTTTTTTTAAAAACACAACCCCGTTTGCCGCGCCGCTCCTCTTCTTTGCCACGTCATGTGATCCGCACCTCCCCCCTAACCACGGGAGCTTGACGGGACCTCAATCCAACACCTGATCGCGCAGTCGCGCGTTATTTTGCTCCAGGGCAAACAGCCACGCTCCCCCCCCCGCATTTTCCTGCCCGTGTGGCCAAGGCCATAGTTTTGGAATTAGATGTCATCAATATGGTGATGACACCCAGCTCTCTATCCAAATCTCCTGGTGATGTGGTGGGGAACCAGAGCCACTGCTTGACTACTGTGGTTAAATGGTTATGAGGAAATAAATTGAAATGGAACCCCATCATGACAGAGCTAATACTGCTTGGGAAGGTACTGAAGGACAATTTCTTTCTTTCTTTCTTTCTTTCTTTCTTTCTTTCTTTCTTTCTTTCTTTCTTTCT
>NW_015167541.1:1227549-1239530 GCF_001447785.1 Gekko japonicus | reverse complement strand
AAGGTTATTACCAACACCTTGAAGCGGATCCGGTACTCGACTGGCAACCAGTGCAGCTGGCAAAGCACATGCCGAACGTGAGCCCGCACAGGCATCAATGTCAGCAGGCGTGCCGCTGCATTTTGTACCAGCTGCAATTTCCAGATCAGTCTCAGGAGTAAGCCTGCGTAGGTTGAATTGCAGTAATCAAGCCTGGAGGTGACCATTGCATGGATCACTGTAGCTAGGTCTTGGGGAAAAAGATATGGCTTCAGTAGCCTGCTCTGCCTAAGATGGAAGTATGCAGATCTGGCAACTGCAGCAACCTGGGCCTCCATAGACCCAGGCTCCTCAGTGTTTGGGCTGGCACCAAAGGTGCCCCTTCCAGTGTGAGAAGCCTGGTGCCCACATCCATGTCCCCTCGACCTCTGTCTTTGATGGATTTAACTTCAGCTGACTCTGACACAACCATCCAACCACAGCTTCCAAGGCCTCACCCAGTGTTTCAGTAACAGAAGATGGATGGCCATCCATTAACAGATAGAGCTGGGTGTCATCAGCATATTGGTGACAGCCCAGCCCATACCTCCGGACTAACTGGGCAAGGGGGCGCATATAGATGTTAAACAACATTGGTGAGAGGATGGCCCCCTGCGGCACTCCACATTCTAGCTAATACCATGGGGAGGTGGATCAGTTGATCTTTGCTGACTTGGTTAAGACCCTGGGAATTATACTAGATCCAACATTACTACTGAAGAAACAAATTAACGCAGTTGCAAAAAATGCTTTCTTCCAACATTGTTTGGCTTAGAAGATGGCCCTCTATCTTGACTCAGCAAGTCTGACCACATGGACCCATGTCATGGTAACATCGAGACTAGGCTACTGTAATGCACTATACATGAGTCTGCCCTTGAAGTCAACTCTGAAACTCAAGTTGGTACAGAATGCTGCATCTTGGATATTATCAGGAGCCAACTGGAACACGCATATCACATCCATTCTGCAGTCATTCCACTGGCTGCCCATCAATTATCAGGTTCAATTCAAGGTACTGGTGACCAAATACAAAGCCCAGCATGGCCCTGGAAGTTAAACTCTGCAAGACCTCCTGTCCTTCTGTACTCCACCAGAGTATCTTCGCTCATCTGTTCAGGGCCTTCTGCAAGTGCCACCCTGCAAATGGTGAGATTAATATCTGCTAGGGGTATGCATTTAGTTTATCTGAGCCTGAACTCCCCCAAATACCTTACCATTATTTTTCAGATATTTTTCCAGCTGGATATCAGCCAGGGTATTTATCTGGATATCTGATATGGCCAAGCCCCCAAAATCCCAAAAATATTCGGGACTTTTCAGGGATTGCTGGATAGCTGGTGCTAAAGGATGTTTAAAGGGATTGCAGTCCCGTTAAACACCTTCTGGGTGAAGCTGCAGCTTGGAGAAGGCATTTGAAGGGACTAAGAGCCCTTTAAATGCCTTCAGAGTTCAGCCATTGCTTGCAAAACTTCACTCCATTGGAATCAATGGAGGATGGGGGCACCTTCTTCTGTGGGCCATAGAATTGGACCCCATGGTCCAATCTTTTTGAAACTTGGAGGGGTTTTTTAACAGAGGCACCAGAAGCTATGCTGTGAATCTGGTGCATCTACCTCACAAAAAGCCCCCACAGAGACCCAGAGACCCTCAGATAAATTCTCCAGTATAAAGGAGCTGAAAAAATCAGGAATCCCGAATATTTACCGAATCTGAATACCATACCAGTATTGGGATTCAGGAATAAGGGAAATACTGATATTTTTGGGGTTCAGTTTCAACAATTTATTTTCCTCTTACTAGCGACACACTCTAGACATTAAATGGCTGAGGGTTTTTTGGGGGGGAGGGCTAATAAAGCAGCACTCATCTAAGCGTTATGATCCCACAACTTTTGTGGCATTACAAGGAATCCTGGATGCACCTTTTAGATCATCTGTTGCAATCGCTTCAGACATCAAAATACCAGGAGTCAGTCCTAGCTCAAATCTGCATATATGTTTGTATGTGTATACGTGTGTATGTGTCCTTTGGGAGTATTCAAGTGATTTCCATTTTATCTTT
Source organism: Gekko japonicus (assembly GCF_001447785.1). NCBI lineage: Eukaryota > Metazoa > Chordata > Lepidosauria > Squamata > Gekkonidae > Gekko > Gekko japonicus. The sequence continues at coordinate 1,237,448 of NW_015167541.1, read as the reverse complement.
CAAGGGACGATCAGAAGAGGGTGATTTTATAAAATTAAAATATCAGCTCTGCAAGCTCTTTTCACAAGAAAAACTTAAAATGAGAGATTAGCATTCACTTCCAAATATATATCTTGTGTATTTTATTATTTAATTAAAATATGAATATTCTGCCCTCTCCAGAGTCTGCCCAAGGAAATTTACTTTGTTTCTTCATTTATCACAGGCAATATGGAGATTCATATGCAAATACAGTCAGTCATATTAATTTCACTAAAGCTTATGTGCTCATATGCATATCTGGATAGCATTCCATACCTTTAATTTATTCAGGCTTAAATTGATAGATATTTCCATAACAGCAACATTCCTGGATTTGAGTATTTAATTTAAAATAAAAAGCCTTATAAATCAGCTAGAAATTAATGATTGTTTTAAAGACGCATTTAACAAAATTGTGTTATTTATTTATTTATTATTTGATTTTTATCCCACGCTCCGTGCCGAGGCAGGATCAGGGCAGCTTACACAAGAAGCAATAGTTAAACAACAAACATCAAAATAAAATACACACGTTATTAAAATCAGTTAACAGAATGATGGCGGTATTGCTACAATAAAATGCACTCAGCAAAATAACCAAGTATAGCCAGTGAAAACCACAGCTGAATATCTTGCATCACTTCCAGTTTTATCATGACTCAGCAAATTCTGTTGCTTTTTTTGCTTTGTATTATACATAGAGGGTTAATGATTTCATATCTGAGATGTCATTGAGCATTGAATCATTATATCTGACTCAATTATCTTTCTGCCTCTTGGCAGTTTATCTCCACTAACCTACAATAATAAATTATCCTTAATTCCTAGAGACAGTTTCTTATGCAAAAGAATTTGGAAAGTACATTTAACCTTTACGATGCCATTAGTATATGCCTATAATTAGTGTAATATCAGGCACAGATGGGTGTCTTGGGCTCAATCATTCATTTGTATGGATTTATCAGTCAATATTTTTGCAGAAGCTTTCTTTTTATTTTAATGTGCTTTGCAAACCAAGAAGGTAAATGCCAGGAAACTGAGTGCAGGAAAGATTACTGGTAGATCTACAATTAAGATATTTAATCTATTTCTAAAATAGGATTATATCTTTTTGTAACACTGTAGGGATCACTTTCATACCTAAATGCCATCAAATCACAACCAACTTATAGTGACCCCAGCAAGGTGCTTTCAAGGCAAGTGAGAAACAGAGATGGTCTGCCATTGCCTTTCCCTGCAGACTCTTCCTTAGTGGTTCCCCCATCCAAGTCCTGACCCTGCTTAGTTTCCGAGATTTGATGAGATTTGGCTATACCATGCGACCTTCCCTCCAGGGACCACTTTACATATTATATAATAAGATTTAATTTTATTCACCAGTAATAGCTGTTGTTCTTATTCTCTCCATTTCCTTATTTTGCTGTAATGGCCACCTCATTTGATTATCCTATTACTATCTCTGAACAGCTGTCATCAGCGTGGGGTTAAATTACGAACATGTTTCTCTAAAGAGAAATTCAGACATCCGCAAGACAAGGCAGTCCACGACTCTATCCAACTTTACTTTCAAGTAGAGGAGTACAAGGACAAGGCTAAGGTCATAGGAGGTCAGCAATGGCTCATCACAAAGCATTCTGTCTAATTTAAAGGTTTAATCCAAACATAGGGGAAAGGGGAAGAAGAGAGAGATTCAAAAGAAAGCAAAATAATTTCTGATAAGGGGCATTTTTCAATAAGCAGCTCTTTCCATAGTTAATGCTCCTGCACCATGATAAGAGAGAACTATGTTGGGGATCCTTAAGGTAACACCTGACAGTTATAGGAACCAGCACAAAAGAATATCAAAGAAATCATTGTAAAGTGCAAGAATTTGAGGTGAATCCAGGATAAGCACCGATGGATTTCCTGGCTCTGACCACCAGCCTCTTATATAAATCAAGGGGGGCAATTCAAATATATTTATAAAAGCTTATTCAACTATATCAGTTAGGTGGTTGATGTTGCTGCTGTGATTAGATATCTGAGAAGTGAAATGCTTACAGGATGTGCCATAGGAGATTCTTAGTCCTGCCACAGCCTATCCTTTGTGTGACACAGCTATACAGCATCTGGTGATGGTGAGCACAGATGCAGCACTATGGCAGTGTGTATTCTGCTGTGGCAGTGTGGATTTCTGACAGACCTTGATGCCAATACAGAGATGTCACAATACAGATGTCACTGGTCACCATCTAAACAGGAGCAGGTGATAGCATGCAAGGACATTTTACAAAAGTATTATTAACAGCAACCAAAAACATTTATGTGTAAGTACTATGTAAGTATAGGGTTGTCATCAATTTAAGAAACCTTGATTAATTAGTTGTATGACCTTCAGATTTATGGTTTATTAACTAATACATTTGTACAGTTCTGATGGAGGGAAAGCATACTTTGCTTTTAGATGATGCACACACATGTCTCTGTAAGCCTTGTTTTAGAAGGGAAATGCTGTTTCTAAGATATCACTTGTCATCTGCATGTTTCATGACTAGTTGTATGGAAAATAGTCTTAAAATACTAGAAGACAGCTACCCAATTAATTGATGACGACCTTCTAGTTGATTGAAAGATTTTAGCTGATTAATCTAACCAATTGACTAAATTTTGCATAGTTAATAAGTATGTACATGTGATTTAGAAATATCTAAACCTACAGATATTTCTATAATGCAATTCTAGATATATTGAAACTGTTTCACAAATTTGTTTACATTGTCAATTTTACGTGAATTTACATGTTAGATATTTAAACTCTATCTTAGCCAACATGACGAACCTTCCTAATGGTTTAAAAGTGCACCATCTTCTAAATGACTCTGTTCCGGAAATATCAATGAACGTAGCCATGTTTTTACAATCAGCGATAAAGCTACGTCAAGAAAACTTAAAAAGAAAGCAAAATAATTTCTGATAAGGGACATTTTTCAATAAGCAGCTCTTTCCACTTGGTTTAAAATGTGTGTGTGTGTGTATATATTAAGCTTATCCTACATTATGTTTTATATGTATGGCTACACTTGGTTTAAAATGTGTGTGTGTATGTGTGTATTAAGCCTTTTTAAGCTATTTTATGCCAATAAAGGACAACTGAACTGACTAAATTTTGCATAGTTAATAAGTGTGTACATGTGATTTAGAAATATCTAAACTCACACATTTTTCTGTAATGACAGAACACTGGTAAATATAAAAGCAAAATGAATGCTCTGACAACCACGTCTCAGAGAAAGTGCCAAATATTAAACAACAAAGGCAACTTTGGTATGTTTTGATTCTTCAGGGAATTTTGTATTTATCTGCATGCAAGGTAAGTCCTGCCCAAGGGACATGGAGGAGGGAAGCAAACAGTTGACTGCATCTCCTAGGCAACAGGGTTGACTGTCTGAGTAGAAGCGGAAGTCTCACAAGATGCTGGCAAGACATGGGGATCATGTCTGATTATCCAGTTGATATAAATAGGCTAGGTGGAGCAAGGCTGTGAAGGAAATGCTGTAGGTTTCTTTCTGACTGAAATCTGAAGGTGGTAAGAGTGAGGAGAGAAGTAATTAGTTCCTTCTTAACCTCCTTTCCTCTGAAACAATGTCTTTGCTGCCAGACAGCCTTAAAAGCCATGCTGTTTCTAACATGCTGCTGAGAATGATTGGTTTCTTGATTATCCAGTTGGATTATAAATGCACTATGCTTGCTAGAATTGTAAAGCTATTAAATATATCTTAATTCCTTGCTTTACTTTTGCTGGTCTTTCACTCTGGTATTGGCTAACACTGGCTTGGGACTTAAATTATCCTCTCTTAGAGCTGTGTGCTCCTTCTGCTGCTCTTGTTTTGATACAGAAGTGAGAAGAAAGTTCATAATGATTTTTGCACCTCAGAAAGAAGACATGATGTAACTTGAGGCCACCCTGTTTCAGACCATGCTCTTGTGTTTGTTCACAGTTATCCAGTTGGCAGCCTAGGCTTACTGACAACAAATCATCTCTGAGACAGCATTTACTGGCCTGTGGTTTGATGATGATCATGTAGACTGGTTAACTCAGTGCCCAGCCCCCTTTAGGAATTAAGCCTTATCACACCAGGAAAGACTGTTTTCCAGTATTCTGGGTGTCTTTAGTTGATACGCACCATTTTTTACCCTGCATCTTATGTTAGCTCAGTATTCAAAGGACTTGGAAGGGGGTTACTACTACTCTCAACTTCTAGTAATTATCCTATGGAATGTACACTGTGGCCAAGGGGAGCCTTGTGCCTAAGAAGTCTGCCAAGCCAGATGCAGACCTGGGACTACAGAAGCTTTCTGCCACTGAACTTCTGCATCCACCCCAAGCACCGGGATGTAGACTAACAGCCCTGGTCTCCATGCAAGCAGAGACAGCAGCAGACCAGAGACAGAAGCCATGCTCTGACAAAGGGCAGATGTTCCTGAGCAGAAGCCATGAGGGAGTCTCTTTTTCATCACGCAGCATTCCCCCCTACCTTTGTCTGTTAACGTCACCTGGAAAAACACACATTCCTCCCCCTCCTGAGCCAGCATTAGACAAAAGGATGTGCCCAGTGACAGAAAATAGCAGTGATCCAGCCTTCCTGTCACCCATCCAGATAGCTGCTGTCAAGTATCCGATCGTTAATACCCCATCCAGATAACGCTGCTGTCAAGTATCCGATCGTTAATACAAAGCACCAGCCCTGCAACATGATTGGTTCTCTTCATTCTCTCCTTTGTCTCACCCCCTTCCCCCAAAGGTATCACTCCCTAGGTAAATGTAAAGCTTTCTCTTGCTCGAAAGCCAGTTGAATCCGTCTCTAGGGATGCGGTGCTCATCTCCGTTTCCAAAAATGTTTCCATAGTCAGGTGGCTGGCACGACTAAACGCTGAGGTGCACGGAATGCTGTTACCTTCCCACTATTTATCTACTTGCAATTTCTTGCTTTCGAACTGCTAGTTTGGCAGGAGCGGGGACCAGAGATGGGAGCTCACTCTGTCATGCAGCACTCAGGTCTCAAACTGCTGAACTACTGACCTTCCAGCCTGCAGTTCAGCATCTTAACCACTTGAGCCACTCCCTGTCGACCATTAATTCTCAATTGCCCAACTATTAATCACTTTATGTCCCATTCAGAGTTTAAGTTTTTTTCTAGTATTTCCTGGGAACTAGGTGTCCACATGGCCACAGCCTCAGGTCACATTTTAGGTATTTAAGGAGAGCTCTCCCTAAGCTCGCTCTCTTGTCTGTTTCTTGCTTCTTCCCCTTCTAACACCATCCTACCTTGTTGGTCCCATCCCTGCACAGTTTGGGACCATTCCATGTGTGTTGCTGGTCAACCCATGACCCGTTCCCTTATTTCATTCCATTTTCCGCTGCATGATCTATGTGTCTCATTGGACAGGTAAAGTATCACCCAACCAACTCATGCAAATGTTGCTATCCTTTCAACCCTGTATTCCTATCTCTGTAGTGGGAGTGTGAATGCTTGAATATTATTTGTATGCTTGAGAACATTTAGTAAAGAAATCATTATTTTAGTAACACAACCTCTGCAACTATTCATGGGCTCTGGGAATTCTGATTTTCGTATACACAGGTTATGGTCCCATATTTTATGCCTATTGCCACTTAATATTCATAATTCACCAAGCTTATTAATAAAATAAGGCAATTTGGCTAACTCTATTGGTCTGTAAGGCAATTTGGCTAACTCTATTGGTCTGCTTTGACTGATCGGTATTTTCTGTTTATTTAGTTGTTGAATTTTACAGTTGAAAAGGAAATGTAAGATATAAATAAGCACACACATAAACATTGGGTAGGAACTTAGTCCCAGGTAGCCACTATCTTGTGTTTCATTGGGCAACAATAACATCTGCACATTTCACTGAATACTGTGTGAAGGTGTATGTTGTTATTGTGCTGGCGTAGCTCCAGTGAAAGACTGGACTGAGAATGTGTTCAATCAAGCAGCCTTCATTGCAAAGCATATAGATCGCACAAGAAGTACCATTGGTTTAAAGGAGTTAGTCAGTGTGGCTGCAGCTACTCTAATCCTTTAGATCATTGCAAACAGTCAATTTTCTCTCGATCATCGACAGCAACTGTATTTAATGAGCTGGAACAAAAGCAGGTCAATGTGGTATATAAATACATGGATGGAAAAGAGCCTTGTGTCTTAGCCCACGAAGTACAGTATATAGACACAATTAGAAATCTAAAAAGTAAGTAGTGAGTCTCCTCTTTCCCCCATTACCACTTGATAAATAATGATAAATAAATAAATAATAAAAATTACTTTTTACTTTCACCTTGAACTCGTTGTAAATACAGCTTTGTCAAACATCTATTTACTATTCAGAAACATTCATTGATGTATGGTCAACCTAGATTTCCACAAAGTCTATATTACTTCCCTTGACTTCAGTAAACATACACTCAAAGGACCAACATAAAGAAATATTTGGAGTAATTTCTATGTTGAAATGGTATTAGAATTATTACTATTAATATTATGAATTGTCACAGTCAGATATTTGACTGGTGAATGGTGTTCTGCAATTCGAGAACTATCCAAGTTCTTGGGAATCGCAGATCTTCGCAGGATTCTTGATGTTCTAAATAACGTTTTCTGAAGCTGAGCTGGTGTTATTTGCTCAATATCCAGAATGTCCAAGTGTTTCTTGATACTTCTAGGCACTGCTCCAAGGGCTTCAGTGACAACTGGCATGATAGTAATCTTCTCCCAGAGGCACTGGAACTTTATTTGTAGGTCTTGGAATTTGATGATCTTCTGTTTTTTTCTTTTCTATTCTGTTGTCCCCTAGGATTGCAATGTCAACAATCCAAACCCTATTTCTCATTTTTTCTATAACTGTAATATTGGGGGTGTTATGCTCCTGGAGTTTATCTGTTTGTAATTGGAAGTCCCAAAGAATCTGTGTATCATCATTCTTCGTGATCTTATCTGGTTTGTGCTCCTGTGAATTTATGATATTATTAGATCCAGGTGGGTAGATGTGTTGGTGTGAAGAACAAAGTTTGAGTCCAGGGTAGAGATGTAAAATTTCCAGAAATTTTGAAGCTCGGAAAAAAAGTGATTTTTTTCAGAGGGAAATGGAGATTTTCGGAAAAATTGAAAAAATGCTACATTAGCACTTCTTTTTTCTTTTCAAGATTGAAAATCATTCTGTTACTTTAGGAACATAAAATATGACTATGGACATTTTTACTTGGCATGAAATTATCACAACTAGCATATTAAAAATATAGTATATCCAAACAATCATTACAAACAGAATACATGCAAAAGCAAAACTGAAACCTTTTTCTTTTATTGTGACAATAGCACCTTCTAAAGGAAGAAATACATCTTGTTCTTGCATTGGAGAGTTCAGTTTGTAACCTAGGACTTGCTTGTCCTCAGTGCACAGAAATTAGATCAATCTGATACCATACATATTTTTTTAGAAATGATTTGGAAAATATTTGAACACCTTGTCTTAAAATATTTGATTCATCATGTTAAAATAAAATGTTCCTTAATCAATTTTTTTTCTTTTTTCATTTTTTCCAATTTTTCAGAAAAAAACAAAAAAGGCTTCAGGGAAAAAAAACAGTCCCCCCCCCCCGAATTTTTCCATTTTTTCCCCAGGCCTTCACATCTCTAGTCCGGGGCACCTTTAGACCAACAGAGTTTTATTCAAGGTATGAGCTTTTGTGTGCATACACACTTCCTCAGACACAGTGAAATGGAACTTCCCAGTCCACTCCACTCCATACATATAAGCCAGAAGTTGAACAGCAAATTAGCATTGAATAATGAAATGTTTTAACAGATGCAAACAGGAACAACAAGCTAAGTTTTTAAGGTCATCATTGTTTGAATTTAATTCCAGGAGAAAACAGTGAGGCAAATAAATATGTCAAAATTGGTGATACATGTGTAAATGTATCTTTCTTAATTGTGCAACAAACATGAAATTGAGCAAACTCTGGAGGATGGTGGAAGACAGGAGGGCCTGGCATGATGTGGTCCATGGGGTCGCGAAGAGTCAAACTGGACAACAACAAAAAAGAGCAACCATCTGAGACCCTGCTTTAATGCTCCATCATTGTCATTAGTATTTGCATGGTGAGTCCCATTTTTTACTATTACTTTTTATTTATGTAGCTACTCAAAAGTGGCATATCAACAGTGTAAATACTCGAAGTGCAACATCAGTGAAGTTTAAAATGCATTTAGTGCATTAGGGCAACTAGATTAAAGACAAAGCATGATACACTTGCCAGGGACATCTTATCTTTCACTATGCTTTGAGGAAAATTTCACACCTAATAAAATACCCCTTCTTGATTTCACTTAAAAATGTAAAAATTAGTGGAGACTAATTCGTAGTCACTCCATTAATAGTGGAGCTACTAATTTGATCAGAGAAGCAGTGCTGAGCCAGGTAGTGTTTACTTCTTTCCTCCCATTCCATTTCTCTGATCTAAGCAATCCATCCCACCCCTCCAAAGCTGCTATTAGTGGAGCAGAGGACAGCTTGGTAACCAGAACCTGTACTTTTCCCCCATCATGTAGCGCTTGGGGAGAGGGAGATTTAGTTCAGGAAAATGGCATGTAAAGAACTGGTTAAGCACTCCTTTTATCAGCACAGCCTCCCTGATCATATTATTGGTCCCACAGTTGCTTTGAAGGCTAAAACGACAGTAACAACAAAACTTGAAGGAGATCATTGTTTGGGACATCACATATAGTTTGGCCCCAAAAGAATTTTTTTCTACAATTTTGATATTAAAATGTAAGTTTTGATATTAAAAAACCAATAAAACCTGTGAGAAACACAAAAGCAGCATAAACTATCAAGAAAACAGAAGCAGACCATTTTGAATGAGTAAAATAAAACTGCTAATTTAGAGTTGCCATTGTTCTGATAGTGGCTGGAAATCTTGTGGAATTACAACTGGTCTCCAGGTCATAGACATCAGTACCCCTGGAGAAAATGGCTGCTTTGGAATGCTGGTTCTATGACATTATATCCCAAAATCTCCAGGAATTTCCCAACCCAGAGCGGGCAACCCTTTTCTAATTAAAAGCCTGGGTAAAAATTAGGATTGCCAGACCCCTGGTGGAGGCAGGCATCCCCCGCTGACAGGTTCCACTTCCCCGCTGCCGATCAGCTGGCTGGTGGGGGGAAACTTACCCTGAAAAATAGGGAGTTCCATCTGGTGTGCAGTGACATGTCCAGATCACTGTCCATGTGACCTGGAAGTGATGTCATCACATCTGGAACATTGGGGCAATGCTATGGTATTTGGGCAAAAACTCTATGGTAGAAGACAAATTTACCATAGAGTTTTTGCCCAAATACCAGAGTGTCACCTTTTTTTTAAAAAAAGATTTATTTATGATTTTTACATTACAAAGAGAAAAACAAAGTTGCAGTATATAAATCAAATTTTGGAGTTTACATTAAACTTTATTTCTAAACCATTTGTTAACTATGTACCATCTTTTTTGGAAAGCTTTTTCATCTTTTCCAAAAAGTATCATATTCAATTTATCCATTTCTGCCACATCACAATTTTTTATAATCAACTTCTCTAGTAGGTAAGCTATCGGTTTTCCAACATTTAGCAACAAGTATTCTAGATGCAGTAAGGGTATATGATAAAATGCATACATCATCACGTCTGAACCCATCTGGTATTATATTAAGCAAGTACATTTCTGGTAACAATTGTAGCTCTATGTCCATAATCTCTGTTATTAACTGTTTAACATATTTCCAAAATTTATGGATCTTCTCACACCGCCACCACATATGGAAAAAAGTGCCTATATTATTCT
>NW_015167541.1:1220475-1226114 GCF_001447785.1 Gekko japonicus | reverse complement strand
TCTAGTTGCCACCAGCCTCACTGCCTAAGTCAAGGGCACAGACAGCAGGGTCTGAGAAGCAGATCTTAACTGGCAGGCTGGATAGTAAGGGAAGAGACACATTGGTTGTGGAACATTGATTTGTCTCAGATGGAAAAGCTTAACTTTTGGCTCAAGAAAGTCCAGCATTGCACAAAATGGCTGCACTTCAGTCAAGAGAGTTAACAACATTAATACAAAGAACGACATATATCAGATGTCTGTCACAGGCTTCCCAACTGCAGCAATTTTTAAAAAAACATCGAGGTGAGGTAACGGGGCTATAGCTAATGCATTGTTATATTCTGAGTCACCTGGTCCTGATCCATAGTGTGGAGCTGTGTGCTCTGGACTGATGCATCAAAATTAGAGACTACCCAGCTTGACCAAATGCCTTGTGTTTTTCCCTTGGCCCTGTATCTCCTTACCATCATCTGTCCCCCTTCCAGTCACAATCCATTATGTTTCAAGTGTGTATTCATTCTTCATTGTACACCTATAATAATAAAAAATAATGTCAATACAAAGCAATATCTAGGGATTAATGGCTAGATGATGTTAAATACCCTGGTTTTGCTTATGGCCATCAACTCCTCTCAGTCCACAATTAATTCAGAATCTCACTCTTGATCATTATTTCCTAAATCAATAGCAAGCCCATTATTAAGCAGATGAGAGCCAGGCAAGAGGACCAGAGAAGTCTAACTATGACATTGCAAAGCCAATTAGGATTTCTCCGTCTTAATCATTTATGAACTGAAATAATTCATCTTGTTGGTTTGCAGAAATTAACAATATGTTCTGGATTTTGGACTTTGAACTAGACACCACAACACTTCAGTAATTTGTTAACAACTTGTTAGCAACTTTCAGACTGTAAGTAAACTCAATACATTATCTAACATACTGTACCATTTAAGCCTCAGAACATCATGTGGTGGATTATGGAATAAAGCGTGTTCTACAAATGCAGTCAGTTTTCTTCAGCACTCCATGTAAGTTGGAGGGGGTAATGGACAAAGCTTTTGCACAGCATCTCCAGAAAACAAATGTACTACTAATTTTAAAATGGCTTATGATAGACCTGCTATTTAATTCTGCAACGTAACAGTGATCTATTGGCTGAAGTTCAGATAATCTATTAGATTGCTGTTGTTATATTAATCAGCTTTCCAGTAATGAGTACTGAAGATGGCATACACAATTAAAAAAAAACAAATACAAAACAGCACTTTACAATATATAATGTGATATATTTAAAAAGCAGCAGAGATTTGACACCTCATGAAAAATCATGCTGAAACAAAAAGATGCACTCCAAAGTTAGTACATGACCAGAGCCATCGAGGGGTCTTTATCAACTTTATAGTTTTGCATAATTTTAACAAAATTTAGATTTAAAAAATACAGGAATACTTTTGAGGAACAAAAGAAAAAAAGATCCCAGTGGCATTGTTAAAACTAACAACATTTATTTCAACATAAATTTTTGTGAGTCAAAGCTTACTTCTTCAGATGCATGAAGTGATCTTCTGTTAGGCAAAAGTATTTATATTTCAAGATAAAGACAACAAAAACACGGGCTGGGGGAAGACATTATAAAGAGAGACCAGTTTAAAGCAATGTTCAGTCACTACCAATTCTGTAGAGCGGTAAAGACTGAGCTGTTCTGCCAAGCGTTTAATAGCCCAGATCACATTGATCGTTCTAGCACTTTATCATGGATGGCCGCCATGCTTAAACTGTAATTTTAATTTTAATAAGTTATATTTGGCTATTTTACTGATTGTATTCTTTTAGATGTGAGGTTGTATTAATTCTTATACTGGTTTTTAAACTGTTGTAAGCCGCCCTGAGCCGCTTTGGCGGGAGGGCGGGGTAAAAGTCTAATAAATAAATAAATACATAAATAAATAAATAATACACAAGCTACTGGAATGTCTAGAGACTGTACTGTTGTGTTTCATCTTATTGTTTTTCTTGTGTTGTGTTATTACTGTATGTAAAATCTTAAATAAATAGTTATTTTAAAATATCCAATCAAAAGAGCAATCAATCCATTTGAAGTGGATGAAGACTACTCCCCAATGTTCATAGATCAGGCAGTACAGAGTGGGCTATGATTTGAAGATGCATGCTATGCAGAAAAGTAAAGAGGTATAGCAGAACTTATTAACATCTGTAAGGGATGAGATGTGATATTAGCACCTACAATGCATAAGAAATAGCAGGTCCTTGTTCAAATGCGGATGAGAGATAGTGTTAAACTTCTTGATGATTTTTTATTTAGCAGTTTCCCTTTCCATTCTCCCTGCAAAATTCTTCTCCAGGGAAATAATGACTTTAAGATCAGCAACAGAAAACCTTGGAACATTAAAATGTTCAGCCAGTGGTTCCTGAATACTAGGATTACAAATGTCACATTTGAATCCATTTACCTCCAAGGTAGCCTTCTCAGAAGTGCTACCTATTCCACGTGCAGGGCTGGAGAGACAGGCACAGGAGTCTCAATGTGTGGATGAGACAATGGTGTAGGGGGGAAAGGTTCGAGTTTGTTAGGCACTGGGATGCTTTTTGGAACAAGAGGGAGCTGTACAAAAGAGACGGTCTCCACTTGTCCCGAGAAGGAACCAGGCTGCTGTCACTTAAAATCAAAAGGGCAGCAGAGTAGTTTTTAAACTGAATATTGGGGGAAAGCTGACAGGAGATGAAAACTCTCTGGTTCGGGATGGCTCATCTCAAAGAGATGAAGGGATAGCTGTTACTTTTCTACAGGGAAATGGATTAGAATTGTCCACTGAGACTGTGGCTAAGATGGACTACCTCGCAAGGTCACGAGGCCCCAGGAGGAAGGTTGCGGACCTAATATGCATGGAAAATTATAGATGTTTATATACAAATGCTAGAAGTCTCCGTGGTAAAATCTGGGAGTTGGAATGCTTGGTGTTGGGGGGAAAATAGACATTGTGGGTATTTCAGAAACTTGGTGGGATGAGGAGAATCAGTGGGATACAATGATTCCTGGTTATAAATTATATCAGAAGGATAGGGGGAAGGGTTGAAGGTGTGGTGGCTCTGTATGTCAGAGATGCTATACTGTCCAATAAGATTGAAAGGGTAAAAGAATTGGACTCGCTTCTGAAAATGCTATGGGTTGAAATAGTGGGCCCAAAAGGAAGCTTAACACTGGGAGTTTGTTATCGCCCACCAGATCAAAAGATAGAGAAGGATTATAAAATGATGAATGAATTAAAGATAGCAGCGAGATGAAATAACTTTGTCATAATAGGTGATTTTAACTACCCACAAATTGATTGGGTCAATATATGTTCAAGTCAGGAAAAAGAGATTGAGTTTCTAGACACTCTCAATGACTGTGCTATGGAGCAGATGGTCACAGAACCTACTAGGGGAGAGGCGATGCTGGATTTGGTCCTATGTAATGCCCAAGACCTGGTGAGAGATGTAAAAGTGATTGCACCACTTGGGAACAGTGACCATAATGTTATTGGGTTCAACATTTGTATAAATAGGGTTGCCCAGAAAGACCAATACAACTACTTTTAACTTTAAAAGGGGTAACTTCTCTGATATTAGGGGACATGTGGAGAGGAAACTGAAAGGAAAAGTAGAAAGGGTCAAAACCGTTGGGGAAGCCTGGAGATTATTTAAAACTACAATTCTAGAAGCCAGAGGTCAGTTGGAGCTTGAGCGCGGAGGAGCGCCACTCCGGTAGTGAGGAGCCAAGGGGGCAGGCACATGACCAAGCCCCACCCCCTGTTCCCAGCAGCCCTCACTCAGGCCACGAGGAGCCAGAAAAAGCGTGATAAGTAGAAGTGCGGAGGTTGGGTGAAAACCTGCCCCCCTGCCATTCCTGGGCCTGCTCAGGAATCCCCAACTCTGGGAGGAGGGCTTTCATTGCAACGCCTCAGCAGGAGGAGGGAGGTCAGGAGGGACAGATGGTGGGTGCTCCGCAAGAAAAGACCCGACTCCTCTGGGCAAAGGGGCCAGCGCCAACCAGAACTCACACAGGGCATCAGCGCGGTCCTAGTGTCCTCCATGTCTGCAGTTGGTCAGTGTAAACTGCTGTGGGGATTGCATCAGGAAGCAGGGAGGGAAGCAGCTGACACGCATGCAAGAAGTTCCTGGAGAGCTTCTTTAAGTGCATCCTTCGAGGCCCCCTAGGAAGTCTGAAGAACTCTCATTGCTATCAATCCACCCATTCCTAGCCTGCTACTTTCAGTTCTGCATCTGCTTTGCAATTGCGAGACAGAACCAGGGCATTAACAACCAGAACTCACACAGGGCATCAGCGCGGTCCTAGTGTCCTCCATGTCTGCAGTTGGTCAGTGTAAACTGCTGTGGGGATTGCATCAGGAAGCAGGGAGGGAAGCAGCTGACACGCATGCAAGAAGTTCCTGGAGAGCTTCTTTAAGTGCATCCTTCGAGGCCCCCTAGGAAGTCTGAAGAACTCTCATTGCTATCAATCCACCCATTCCTAGCCTGCTACTTTCAGTTCTGCATCTGCTTTGCAATTGCGAGTCAGAACCAGGGCATTAAGAACATAGAAGAGGCAGGGGTCGGTTGGACAGCGGCTTCATGCATCACTGATTCACACACACACACACACCCCGTGGAGCTGATAAGCTTTTTATTGATGAGTAAATAATAAAAACATCAACCTGATGTGTGGCGTTCTGGGAAAGTCCCTCGACCTTCACAGGCTGGGTGGCTCCTCCGTTCCCAGCCACTGGACCCATCTGTTGATAGTGCCAGCACAACAGATGGCTGGCTGTGCCTGGCATTGGCAAGGGAGTATGGCTTCATATGTTCTTGGTTTGGTCCAATAGAAGATACCATTTTTATATTTCACTTTGTGGTATCAATAAAGTAAATAAACTTTAATACATGATAGACCCAAGGCAATAATTAATCAGAACTCATTTTAATAAATAAACACAGTAAAGGTGGGAATAGATACTAACACACACACACCTTTTGCTTCATTGAAAACTGAGAGAGTAATGTTAGTATCATAAAAGTGCATTTGTTGTTGTTCTGGATCCAGACTTGTCAGCATTATTTATTTAAAAATGGATAACCTGCTTTTCCTTTCTGAAAAGTGACCTTGTTGTATTTTTTATTTATTTATTTATTTACAGGTGATTTATATACCGCCCTTAACCCCTAGCGGGTCTCAGGGCGGTTTACAATGTGCTACTGTATAGTAGCTAATACCTATCTAGGGCCACATATGGTGCGGGGGGGGGACAACCTACCAGCACCCCTAATACGGCACGGTGTTCCTTCGGCAGCTTTTTCTTGGTGTGAGTTGGTGCTGTTGATGTTGTTCTGCGGCCTGGCTGCTCCCGGCTGGACGAGCTGGCCGTTGTTATTCTCTCCTCGGATGAGCAGCGTATCTCTCCCGGGCGCAGCCTTGGCAACGTCCAAGCGGCTCCTGCCGCGCTGCGCCCCGCGTTCTGACGTCGCTCCGTCCTTGGCTCCGCCTTTCGCCACTTGCTCGAGCCAGTCACCGCCGTTCTGGTCGCCTTTCGCCATTTCTCTGCCGCCGCCATTTCTTCCTCGCTTGCTGCCGCCGACTCGATCCTCTCCTTCGCTTT
>NW_015167541.1:1207985-1220279 GCF_001447785.1 Gekko japonicus | reverse complement strand
AGGAGGTCCTACGACTGATAGATAATTTAAAAACTGATAAATCACCAGGCCTGGATGGCATACACCCAAGATTTCTGAAAGAATTCAAATGTGAGCTTGTGGATCTCCTGGCAAATATATGTAATCTGGAAGGTAGCTAATGTCACTCCCGTCTTTAAAAAGGGTTCCAGAAGAGATCCAGGAAATTACAGGCCAGTCAGTCTGATGTTGATAATGGTTAAGTTGGTGGGAACTGTTGTTAAGGAGAGAATTAGTAGGCACATTGATGAACAAAAACTATTGAGGCAGACTTAGCATGGGTTCTATAAGGGAAGATCTTGTCTCACTAACCTGTTAGTGTTCTTTGAGGGAGTGAACAATCATGCAGATGAGGGGGACCCAAAAGATATTGTTTATCTTGACTTCCAGAACGTTTTTGATAAAGTTCCTCATCAAAGGCTTCTAAGTAAGCTCAAAAGTCATGGGATAAAAGGACAAGTCCTCTTGTGGATCAAAAACTGGCTAATTAATAGGATACAGAGAGTTAATGGGCAATTTTCTCAGTAGAGGGTTGTAAGCAGTGGGGTACCACAGGGATCAGTACTTGGTCCAATGCTTTTTAACTTGTTCATTAATGATTTGCAGTTGGGATTAAGCAGTGAAGTGGCTAAATTTGCAGATGACATGAAATTGTTCAGGGTGGTGAAAACCAGGGAGGATTGTGAGGCACTCCAAAGGGATCTGTTGAGGATGGGTGAGTGGGCATCAGTGTGGCAAATGGGGTTCAATGTGGCCAAGTGCAAAGTGATGCACATTGGTGCCAAAAAATCCTAACTATAAATACATGTTGATGGGGTCCGAACTGGCAGAGACTGACCAAGGGAGAGACCTTGGAGTTGTAGTAGATAACTCACTGAATATGTCAAAACAGTGTGCAACTGCAATAAAAAAGGCCAACACTATGCTGGGGATTATTCAGAAGGGAATTGAAAACAAATCAGCCAGTATCATAATGTCCCTGTATAAATCGATGGTGTGATCTCATTTGGAATACTGTGTACAATTCTGGTTACCATACCTCAAAAAGGATATAGCATTGGGAAAAGTGCAGAAAAGGGCAACTAGAATGATAAAAGGGTTGGAACACTTTCCCTGTGAAGAAAGGTTAAAGTGCTTGGGGCACTTTAGCTTGGAGAAACAATTACTGAGGGGTGACATAATCAAGGTTTACAAGATTATGCATAGGATAGAGCAGGTAGAGAAAGAAGTACTTTTCTCCCTTTCTTACAATACAAGAACTCATGGGCACTCAATGAAATTGCTGAGCAGTTTGATTAGAACAGATAAAAGGAAGTCTTTCTTCACCCAAAGACTGATTAACACATGGAATTCACTGCCACATGAGGTGGTGGCAGTTACAAACATGGATGACTTCAAGAGGGAATTGGATATGGAGCATAAGTCCATCAGTGGCTATTAGCCACAAGGTATAGATAGGAACTCTCAGGTTGGGGCAAGTGATGCTCTGTATTCTTGGTGCTTGAGGGGGGGGCAACAGTGGGAGGGCTTCTAATGTCCTGGCCCCACTGCTGGACCTCCTCATGGTACCTGGTAATTCTGGCCACTGTGTGACACAATGTTAGACTGGATGGGGCATTGGCCTAATCCAACATTGGCTTCTCTTATGTTCTTATGTCTATTTTTCCAATGCAGAGAGCACAAGACCATTTTGATACATTGGAGGATGAGCAACTGGATGAGCCTGAGGATGGTATAGCTGATGCCATTACACCTTGTGCTCATATTGGTTGAGAACAAAGTTGGTATCTAGGTTCACTGCAAAGTCTGGTTCCTGCATTTGTGTCTCTGTTAGGTAGTGCACTGACGTTAGAGAGAGAGAAGTTGTGTTCAATTGGGAGCTGTCCATGAGCAATAAAAGGCATGCCAGATGAAGACCACAAATTCTTTTTTTTTTTTTGGGTGGCTTTTTCCTTCAAAAGGGGCTTCAGGCTTTACTTTTAAACATCTAGCCATTTATAGCTGTTTCAGTTTCTCCAAACAACCCCAAACTATCCATCCATCAGTGAAGTATAGCACAATAGAACGCTGAAGTGTGTAAGTAAGCACTGATTAGAGAAAAATCCCCTATGTTGCTTACAGCAGATATCCATTTTCCACCACTGCCCAGACCTAGCAAATGAATAATTACAATAGTGCAATACTAAATGACAAGCAGATCCAGCACTTGCATTATCATAGTGAAAACCATGAACAAATCTAAGTACAACAATATTATACTTATTGACTTGTGAATCAGAAAGAATATGACATTGCTGTCAAGCTTTTTAAAATAACTGGTTCAGTATTTAGACCAGGGACTAAGGAGGCAGGTTTATTTTTTAAAGAGGTAGAACTCACTGGTTTCCTTAAGGTCCAATGGGGAAGTCAGGAAATAGATACGAAGTTTTATTGTCCTTCTGTTAATTCTACCATCCACATAGTGGACAAGCAAATATCCAATATGCTTGGTCACTCTCTCACAGTGACCTTCAGAAGATCATCCGCAAGGAATTGGAGTTCACTTTAGATCACAATATACCTAAAACCAGCAAACCTCTCTCAGCTTCACTGAATGACATGCTTGTGCGCTGAGGGAAGACATTCTGGAGCAGTATATTTATATAGCTCTCTGTGGTAAAAGGGCTCATTCTCACATAAAGGATTCCATTCAGCACTATAATTATGGGCTGGTTTGGTAAACCTTCAGTGCTGGGGGTCAGCTAATTTCTGAAGGGAAAAAAACATACACACTGAGTATCTTTTTATGAATGTCTGAGGCAAAAGTTGAGAGATGTTATGATAGCAAGACCTGAGGGAATAACACTAGTCATGGATGCAAAAAGCAAGTGAGGAGGCAAATAGAGGCTCTTCTTGAAGCCTGGGGCCAGACGCTATTCCACCTACACAAATAAATTATTTTAGTGCTAAGAACAAGCAGCTCTTC
Source organism: Gekko japonicus (assembly GCF_001447785.1). Classification (NCBI taxonomy): domain Eukaryota; kingdom Metazoa; phylum Chordata; class Lepidosauria; order Squamata; family Gekkonidae; genus Gekko; species Gekko japonicus. The sequence goes on along the minus strand of NW_015167541.1, from coordinate 1,217,296 downwards.
CAAAGAATATATTTTTAAAATGCAGCTAAGCCCTTGCCCACATTTTCTCCCTATGCTACTTATTGTGTTCAGGAACATTAAATAAGGTAGAGGGTTTCCCCCCTAGAATTTGGCATATTAGAACAGTGAACATATACCCAAGTGGTAACTTGCCTGTAAATGGCCCATTAGAGACAAAACACCACAGGTAGAGGTTTCATGCTAGGATTGCCAACCTCCAGGTGGGGCCTGGAGACCTTCCAGACTGACAACTGATCTCCAGACTACAGAGATCAGTTCATCTGGAGAAAATAGCTACTTTGGAAGGTAAACTGCATGGCACTGTGCCCCGCTTAGATCCCTCTGCTCCCCAAACTCTGCCCTCCACAGGCTCTACTGCCCCCCAAAATCTCCAGGAATTCCCCTGCTCTGAAAGAATACTGTTCAACTGAGACATTCTGCTATCAACAAGTATTGAGGAATCAAGTAATGTGCCTGTATGCACCAACCATCTCTCAATTCTGCTTATTGTCATATATTGTTTACACAATTTTATTATTTTTTTTTACACTCTTAATCCTCCATTCCCCCAGAGGTAACCAATTCAAGGACTGCAGCCACAACTCTTGTTCTTTGCACTTTTATTCTCCTGCACATTCTTTACTTGGATAAGTATTATTTCAAGAGTGATTAAACATTCTTGTGCCTTTTGAAAGTATGTGAAATACTCTTGAAAGGCTAGCCTCCAGAAGATGCATGAAGGTCAAACAATGCAAGAACCAAGAAGATATGTTACAAGAAACACATAACAAGGTGAACAAAATGAGAGTCCAGTGGAACCTTTAAGACCAACAAAGTTTTATTCAAGGTATAAGCTTTCACGTGCGTGCACATTTCTTCAGATATATTGAAATGGAAGTTACCAGTCCATACACATAGGTAGAGGGTAAGCAGCAAATTAGCATACAGTATATTAAACTTGTTTGACAGATGCAAGGACCAAACTGGAACAACACCCTTAGTTTATATGGTCACCATTTGTTTGGGTTTAATTCTAGGGGAAAACATAGTGAAGGAAATAAATATATAAAACCAGAGCTTAATGGGCAGATATACCCTTCTTAATTGAGGAATGACGACAATAACTAACTGAGATCCTTGCTTCATCAGTCTCTTCTCAAGCACTGAGGTAACCTTACAGTATCTTTGCAAGAGAAGATATCCTTTCTGTTGGCCTGCTTTGACCCATTGGTATTTTATGTTTCTTTAGTTAGTTGTTAAGTCCTGGGGGTTCCATTATTCTGAGTTTTGTAATAACTTATAACTCAGCAATTTCCCTTTCTAGTCTGTTCCTGAAGTTCCTTTGTAATAAAACAGCTACTTTGAGGTCACCCATTGAATGTCTTACCTAGAAGGTTGAAGTGTTCTCCTACAGGTTTCTCAGCCTTATGATTCTTGATGTCAGATTTGTGTCCATTTATCCTTTGGCGTAGGGCTTAATCTGTCTGCCCTATGTAGAGAACCAAAGGGCATTGTTGGCATTTAATGGCATATACAATGTTAAAAGATGAACAAGTGAATGAGCCTGAGACGGCATAGTTGATGTTGTTAGGTCCAGTGATCATGTTGTTGGGGTGTATGTGGTGGCAAAGTTGGCATCTGGGTTTATTGCAAGCTCTGGTCCATGTTCAAGTTAGATATCGTATTTATTTATTTATTTATTTATTTAAATGTATAACCCGCCCTCCCCGCGAACAGGTTATATGGTTGATGAGTTGTTTAAGATTGGGGCGGCTGTCTGTGTGCAGGAAAAGGACTGCCCCGCAGTGCTTGTGAAAGAGAACTGTCATTATTCAGTAGAGGTTGTAAGTAATTGATGGGTTGAACAGTTTTGAGTTGAAAGCTGTATGTGACTACTAGTAGTGGTGTTCTGTTATTGTCTCTTTTGGACCTGTCTTGTAACTGGCTTTCTCTGGGTATCATTCTGGCTTTGTTAATCTGTTTCTTGACTTTATCAGGTGGATATTTTAGTTCCAAAAAGGTTTGTTGTAGATTCCTCAGGTGAGAATATCTGTCTGGAGGATTGGAACAGATGGGGTTGTAGCATAGACAATAGATTATTTGGTATGTTTAGGATGGTAGCTGGATGCATGTAGATATGTTTGTCAATCAATAGGTTTCTGGTATAAGGTGGTGTCTATGCATCCATCATGTAATCGTACAGTGGTGTCCAGAACATGAATTTGTTGGATGGATTGGCTCATTGTCAGGTTGATGGTGGGGTGGAAGTTGTTGAATGCCTGGTGGAATTTGTCCAGGGCTTCTTTACCATATGTCCAGACAATAAAGATGTCATCAATGTAACATAGGTACAGGAGAGGTGGGAATGAGCAGGAGTTTAGGAAGCGTTGCTCCAAGTCAACCATGAAGACGTTAGCATACTGTGGTGCCATGTGGGTGCCCATGGCAGTACCATTAATCTGAAGGTATGGGTTATTATAAAATTTGAAGTAGTTGTGGGTGAAAACAAAATGGCAGAGTTTGGTGGCAAGCTCAGTTGTGGTGTTGTCAGAAATCATGTTTCTTATGCTTTGTAATCCATCTTTGTGTGGGATAGTGTACAGAGATTCCATATCCATAGTGGCCAAAATAGTATTCTCTAAAAGGCTATTCAAAGATTGTATTTTCCTCAGGAAATCTGTGGAGTCACACACTGAACTAGGAGCCTTAATGGCACAGGGTCTTAGAACAGAGTCCATGTATCCAGATACCCCCACGGTAAGAGTGCCTGTACTTGAGACAATGGGGTGTCCTGGGTTGCCCAGTTTGTGTATTTTCAGTAGAAGGTAAAAGGTACCTGGTCGAGGTTCCTGTGGTGTGCCTGAAAGAATTTTTTTCCTGTATGTGTTGGGATAATTCTTTCATGATGAATAGCAAGAGTAGTTGGTAAAATGCACTTCAGGCCACTGCAGACTCCTGTTTCTCAAATAACAGAGTTGGTTCTAGCAGGACTCCCACACTCTCCATTGAGTTTGTCAAAGAAAGTTGGACCCCCATAAAGCAGATTCCTGACTGAACAGCATCATCTTAACCTTATCAGGACAGATTTAAATTTATTCTGTCTAAGCCCTTTTACCACAGCAGGTAGGCACCAGCCCAGGACAGAGACAGAGGAATCCAGTGGCTTATTTAATTATATATAAAACTGGGTGCCATCCACATACAATCCATACACAATCACATTTAGGGGTCATTAGAGACACCACAGAACCTTGTGGCACACCCACAGTGAATTCTACATAGCCGATCCCTTACCACTTATCATTTCCTTCTGCATGTGATGAATTTAAAAAAACCCTCAAACCATCTCAAAGCTAAAACTTCAACCTCTTTATCTAATCTGTTGTTGTTGTTGTTGTTCAGTCGCACAGTCGAGTCCGACTCTTCGCGACCCCATGGACCAGCTCCCGCCAGGCCCTCCTGTCTTCCGCTGTCCTCTGAAGTTGGCTCAATTTCATGTTCGTTGCGTCGATGACACTGTCCAACCATCTCATCCTTTGCCGTCCCCGTCTTCTTTGACCTCCAACCTTTCCCAGCATCAGGGTCTTCTCCAGTGATGATTTCTTTTAGGATTGTCTGATTTGATCTTTTTGCAGTCCAAGGGACTCTCAAGAGTCTTCTCCAGCACCATAGTTCAAAAGAATCTATTCTTCTGCGCTCGGCCTTCCTTATAGTCCAACTCTTGCAGCCATACATGACTACTGGGAATACCATTGCTTTGACCATGCGGACTTTTGTTGGCAGGGAGATGTCTCTACTTTTCATCATGCTGTTTAGGTTTGCCATCGCTTTCCTCCCAAGGAGCAGGCGTCTTTTAATTTCATGGCTGCTGTCACAGTCTGCGGTGATCTGGGATCCCAGGAACGTGAAGTCTGTCACCACTTCCACGACTTCCCCTTCTATTTGCCAAGGAGTGATGGGGCCAGATGCCATGATCTTAGTTTTTTTGATGTTGAGCTTCAAGCCCAGTTTTGCGCTCTCCTCCTTCACCCTGAGCAGGAGGCTCTTTATGTCCTCTTCACTTTCTGCCATTAGAGTGGTATCGTCTGCATATCTGAGGTTGTTGATCTTTTCCCCAGCAATCTTAATTCCCACTTGTGATTCATCCAGGCCAGCATTTCGCATGATGTACTCTGCATATATATTAAATAAACAAGGTGACAATATACATCCTTGTCGTACTCCTTTTCCTATGCTAAACCAATCAGTTGTTCCATATAATAATCTGAAATAGTACTAAGTGATGGACTGTACTGAAAGCAGCTTGTAGGTCCAGGAGGAAAAATAGGAAGACATTTCCCATATCCATGTGTAAAGAGCCAGAGCCACCAAAGCCAGGTCTGAAGCCAGATTGAAATGGAACAAGGACAGATCCAGATATTCCTGTACTAACCCATTAAACAGTCTTGCCCCCCCCCAAATGCAAGCCAGAGTCTATATCACAGACTGAATTTTGAAATGTTCACAGTGTACATATGTATAGAACTAAAGGCATAACCAGAAGAAAGTCCAGTTAAATTTAGTGGGGATGAGGATGGCATGGGGATGAATCATAGTTCTTGTTCTGATATCCTGGAGTTTTTTTTAATCACTTATTAAAATTATTTTTGTCTTTTTGCCAGATGTGAATATGTTTGAAGAGACTAACAGAAATCCACAAAACATATCAATAAAATAGCTGACAGCAGATTAAAATTATATTAAAACACATCAGAACAACTAGCACTGAAAAACTGAATGATACAAAATTGAACACAGAACTAAGGAGTCAAATCTTTATCTAAATGCCTGATAGAATAAACACTGTGGTCACACACACTAAATAATCCACTTTCAATCCACTTTCAGTGCACTTTCCAACTGAATTTTACTGTGTAAACTAGCAAAATGCAGTTGGAAAGTGCATTGAAAACTGATTGAAAATGGATTATTTAGTGTGTGTGACCACAGCCTAAGAAGGTCTTCAACTGCTTTGGGCTCTGCTGAAGGAAACTTGCATGTCCAAGTTTACCAACAAATGAATCAAGAACGAACGAACAAATTTTACCAGGAGTAAAAGTAGCCTGGTTATGATGACTTTCAGTGAGAATGTTTAATAGTCCGTCTTCCTCTGCACTTCAAATTATAGTCCCATATATAATGTGGTTTTAGAGGTCAGCCATGTTGGTCTGCAGTAGAACTGCTATATTTGAGTCCAGTAGCACCTTAAAGGTAAAGGTTCCCTTGCTCGAAAGCCAGTTGAATCCGACTCTAGGGTTGTGGTGCTCATCTCCGTTTCAAAGCCAAAGAGCCAGCGCTGTCCAAAGATGTTTCCATGGTCATGTGGCTGGCATCACTAAACACCAAAGTGCACGGAATGCTGTTACCTTCCCACTGAAATGGTACCTATTTATCTACTTGCAATTTCTTGCTTTCGAACTGCTAGGTTGGCAAGAGCTGGAACTAGAGACGGGAGCTCACTCCGTCATGCGGCAACTCGGGTCTCGAACTGCTGAACTACCGACCTTCCACAGCCTGCAGTTCAGCATCTTAACCACTTGAGCCTCCGCAGCTCCTCAGTAGCACCTTAGAGACCAACAAGATTTTCGGGGTATGAGCTTGTGAGAGTCAAAGCTCCCTTTGTCAGATACCATAATAAATCCCACTTCTACATAATGATAATTGCACTCTACATATGTGCCAGAGACCTATGTGTCACAAAAGTAAGTTATACTTTTCATTGAAACAGAAGACATTTACGGTATTCAGATTCCTTTACCACACAATTAAAGTTTTACTGTCATTCAGTTTCACTGGGTGCCTGAATACTAAGGAAAAGTTGGTAAATGATATGACTTTCAAGTAGTTTAACCAGCCAGAACATTCTGTTTTATACCGCGGTCTCAAGCATTCATGGTAGAGTATCTTCCTGTGATGCTGAATTACCTTGAATTACCAGTATAAAATTATGTCTTATGATAGTGTTATTAATAAACCATGTGAAGCCTTAAACATGAAATGGTCTGTTTATCAATCAAATCCTTTATTTCACTATTCAAAAAAAATATTCAGGTCCTCCTTGTAGGGGAAAAACTACTAATTTTTAATTTTACTAATTTTTAATTAAAATAATGGAATTGTCAGGTACAACTACACATATAAGGGCCTAGGAAAAAAAGGATTTTTGGGGCGATGTTTTCCCCATTTAACAGGTTAAATTGGGAAATTTTAAGGAGCACTGGAAAAAACCTCCAATGAATTTTTTTTCCAAGTGAGAAAAATGTCTTACAAAGCATTTCACTCATCCCAAACGTATACCATGAAAAAGTCTGAGGGCTTCATTCTGGAAAATGCTGAAAAAAAAATACCCTCATACTTTAGACATAAACAATGTTTTCGAGATTTTTCTTGTTTAAATGTAATAATTTTGGTAACAATTAATGTGCTATGTTTAATGATACATTATACTATATATGATAAATTGCATTAAATATATATTATACTATATATTATATACTTGCAGTTTTTCTTATAGCAAATGAAGATACTTATACCTTAAATTTCATAAATATGCCAAATTTTACATGCTTGCTAAGTTATAAATGATGCATTTGATGCTGTTATATCAGTAAAACAAGTTTGGGTTTGATATTTTATTTTATTTATTTATTTTATTGGACTTGTATCCCGCCCTCCTTGCCAGCAGGAGGGTGGGTTCCATCAATGGTAATACAATATACAATTAAAACCAATTTAAAACAAGATTAAAACAATACAATAATCATATAATCATAAAATACCATGCAGGCTCTAATCAATAACTCAGTAGCTAAAGTATAATGATAATGTAGTTTCAGGTGGCTGTTCAAATCCAGGACACTGATGGGAGGCCAACCAAAAGGGGGGGGGGACACCCGCTGCCTCAACCAAAAGCCTGGTGGAAGAACACCATCTTCCAGGCCCTGTGGAATTGTAATAAATCCTGCATGGCCCCAATCTCATATGAGAGCTCATTCCACAAGGTGGGGGGGCCAGGGCTGAAAAGGCCCTGGCCCTAGTTGAGGTAAGTTGGACATCCCTGGAGCAGAGGCTACCAAAAGGTGTTGATTTGTAGATCTCAGTGGTCTACGGGACTCATATGGGGAGAGGCAGTCCCAAAGATATGCTGGCCCCTGGACCTATAGGACTTTAAAGGTAAGCACCAGCACCTTGAAACAGATCTGGAATTCGACAGGCAGCCAGTGCAGTTTATGCAGCCCTGGGTGAATGAAAGCCCGCACAGATGTCGCTGTCAGCATCCACACTGCTGCGTTCTGCACTAGCTGCAACTTCCGGAGCAGAGTCAAGGGCAACCCCATGTAGAGTTACAATAATTCAGCCTGGAAGTGACCATTGCGTGGGTCACTGTAGCTGAATCTGATAGGAAAGTAAGTATTGCATATATGTCATTATTTCCCAAAATGTCCTCCCCTCATCCCCCAAACTCTCCCCCCGAAACCTCAAAATTTCTAGGAATTTTGCTTCTCTTGGTCCAGTCATCAGCATCCTTTCCTGTGACATTAGGACCCTGCCAATATTACATATGCTTTGGTAACTTCTAGATCAGATTATTACTGATTTCATTCTCCACATAGAAGCTAACCCTGAGGATGGTGTCTAAACTGCATTTCTGCCAGGTTGCAGCAGCACAACTGCAAGACATTCATGCATAAATAAAACAGTACTTCATTGGCTACAGGGTCCAAGCCACATTTGAGGGGCTGGTGCTGACAGACCTAAATGGCCTAGGAGTTGGATATCTCCATAGTTAGTCTCCTTCCATATGAGCTGGATATTAAGATTCTCCAGTGAGGCTCTGCTCCAGGTTTATTTTTTACCAGATCAGATTCTTTCTGGCTGTTGGATTCTCTTCTTTGGAACTTTCTTCTTCAACACATTCCATCTTGCCTTCGTGTGTGTGTGTGTGTGTGTGTGTAGGGTGGTGTGTTAAAACTTTTGTAATTCCACCAATCCTTTGAAGGAAGGTATGAGACACTGTAACATACATCTTGGCTAAATTCACACTTTGCGCCATAGTTCATAGTTTTCAAATACATGTGATTTATGCATAGGGTATAGTGGGAGTGAGCATTAATTTATTTCACTTTGTCCAATTTGGATGGGCTGGGAGCTGAAATATTAAGCATACCTATTCTTCAGTCAGTCATCAGGACTGACCCATTGCTTTTTCTATCGCACAGCACCCAAAGAGACTCATGCCAATCAAACAGTGAAACAAAATAACAACAATACTAAGCACAAAGTATCACATACTGAAACATACCACACTCGCTAAGCAGCATGCACTTCCCAAATGTCAATTTCAGTGAAAATATTTTCACAGGACCAGGTAAAACTGAGCAGAGGTGAGCCTTCTATGATCATATGCAGGACACTGTGATTTGAGCATACTCAATGTTCTGTGACAGGTTTTGCTCCAGGCTCCCTTGCAGTGACATAGAAGCTACTGGAAGTAATTCTCAGACCACACGCACACTCGCATACAATGCTTCCTGAGAACTGCTTACTTAGGATCCTCTGCAAAATTGCAAAGGACATTGGTAGACATTGGTAAGATTGTGTGGGGCAACTGCTTTGGGCTATACGATGATCTTGGGCCATACCAAAGGAGTTGAAGTGGGACCGAGCAATAGATGGCTCACAAACATGGCCTTGATTTACTTAGAGGGAACGTTCGTCTTTTGAAAACTGCTTGAAAGTGCCGGTGTGTGTGTGTGGGGGGGGACTGAGACATGTGCCAAATCCTGGGACATCCAAAAGGGTCTGGTGGAGCCCCTAAGTGATGGTATCAGACACACGCACACCCTTTCTCTTCAGTCTCAGCTAAGGAGAAAGAGCTACCCGTCCCCGGGATTGTTCTTCCCTTGGTTTGAATGTGGGTGTGGGTGTGCAAACAGGCCGGCTGTAAGCTGGGCCCCGGGTGCCAGCGGACTGGGCCCCACGCAGGCCCTTAGCCCTCGGCCCGCCTTTCTGGGCATTGTTCACACACCTCGTCCATTCTGCTTCCGGAGGCAGCGATGGGGATGATTTGCTGCAGATGACATCAGCTGTGTATGGTGGATGCTGGCGAGGCGGCGGCGGCGGCGCGCGTGGCTGCGCCGGCTCCCCTCCTCCGCCTCGCCCGGTCCCAGCCCCGCACTGTCTCGGTATAAAAGCGCCGCCGCCTCCCCGCCCTCTCTCACTCGCCCAGCTGCCTGGAGCGCGGAGCTGCCTCTTGGCGCGCGGATCCCCCC
>NW_015167541.1:1207088-1207778 GCF_001447785.1 Gekko japonicus | reverse complement strand
CCCCGCCCGGTCTCCTTCAGGATCCCTGAGAAGCGAGTCCCTTCGTCTCTCTCCCTCCCCTCCCGCGCTGGGCTGTGGGAAGGGGCGGCAGGGACTGGAGGCGACCTACAGGTTGCACAAAAGTCCTTTGCGCTCACCCGTCTCGTGTGCCGGCGGCGGCGGCGGGAGGGTCCCTCTCGCTCTGCAATACAAAGTCAATGACTGCATAACCTTGGCAGAGCCTCCTCCCCGCCACATCTTCAATCCATTGTCGTTTGGCATGAAATCCATGTTTGCTGACTCCATAGCCCAGCCACAAAGAAGGATGGAGAAAAAGGAAATCTGATGCAACCACTCCCTTCTCCTCCCCGCTTTGTGTGTCTGTGTATTGTGTGTGTGTGCGTGTGTCTGTGTGGCGGGGTGGGGTGGAGGTTGATCGTCTGTCTGGGAGCTGCAGTACCAGAGTTGGCAGCAACATCCACTCAGCCCATCCTTCTCTTCGGCATCCCTTTCAGATCCTCACTTCTTCTCGGAGAGTTGCATTGCAGTATGGAATACAGGAGAGACTGCAGCTGGATTCACTGAAGGGTGTGTTTTCTTCACTGGATGGCTGCAGTTTGTCTTTAATAGATGGAAGAAATGGCTTCATTCTGGTTCCTCCCCCCCCCCCCCCCCGGGGCAACTTTTTTTAAAAAAAAAAAAAAGTGCGAA
>NW_015167541.1:1196118-1207078 GCF_001447785.1 Gekko japonicus | reverse complement strand
GCTGACTTTTTTAAAAAGAAAAGAAACCTTGAGCTATTTCCCCACCACTTCAGTGGAGCTTTTATTAATTCGGAGTGCGCTATTCTCTCAGTAGACCTTCCTGTGTTACCGGCATAAAACAGAGGGGAAAATCTCAGGGATTGGAGGGGGAGGGGGTTCCAAGGTATTGTGAATCTATCCGGTTAGTATGAGATGCAGCATCTGGAGATGTACATGGCTGTTGAGCTGCTGCAGCAGCAATAAAGAAGGGAGGAGGAGAGGAAGGTTTCTTTGGCTTCTCCCACACAAAGATCTGCAGTTGGCTTTGACATTTTGCTGCACCAAGAGGGACCAGGAAGGTGCTGATCTTGAGTTAGCTCCGCTCATTCCTTCTGCAAATCTTTCCTCCTCCTCTCTTGCTAGTGACATTTACACACATCCCAAACCTCCCCCCCCCCTCACCCCGAGCTGGCTCAGAGCAGAGGTCGTTCTGGTCTTTTGCGGAGCCAGCAACAGTGCCTCCTTTGCTTTCTCTTTTTCGCCTCTTGGTGCTGCTGCTCGGGAGTCTGCCCAGAGATACCGGCTTGTGGGCGTGGTGCAGTCCGCAGTGCGGTCCCTATGGCAGCCCATAGCGGACAAAGGGCGTTCACATAGTCAAGGAGAAAAAGGAAATTATATTAAATATCCATTTGCAATCAATCTGCCTTTGCTGTCTGAAAGCTGAAGGTAGAAAGGGATCTGGAGAGCTGTTGCCCTGCAGACTGTGCCACTCCTGATAATAAAAAATGCACCAGCTCCCTTTGTTTCTAACTTTCAGCCACTCGTGGCTTTTCATGGGTTCCCTTTGGGGACAAAATTGATACTTTTATCAAAACCAGAAACTGAATCAACAGCAAAGAACAGAAATGCCTGTTATAAAATGCTGAGCATTTTCTCTCAAAGCTTGACATTGTTCTGCTACAGATTTACACTACTGTGGACTAGTTGGCCAACTTACCTTTTATTTTATAAAACTTACACATGATGGGAGGGGACAATGAATTCATTCTTAGTGACGCTCTTTAATGCAATTATATCATTCGGAGGAATACTAATGTGCAATGCCCATAAAATAAATGCTATATCTTATATTAAAAGACCATACCCATGGCACTCATGGGTTTTATCCAAATAAGCTTTGACTGAATGTGTTTTGATTCCAAATGTGTTATGGTTTTATTTAAGAAAAGAGAGGAAGAGATTCCAGGAACTTGCTATTGTCAGAGAAACCTTTAGGCAATGTCTTGATTATTCTTGATATATAGGTGTGGTTCAGCATAACAAGGGGTACTTCAGTTGGCTCTCTGTACTGTTGATTCACTCCCTTTCAGCCATTAAAATTTGTAGTTTCTTTGTGGATTCTTCTTGAATGTACATTCCAATGAAAACAGGGCCACCTGTATTAAAGATTGACATAGTCATGGCCTCCTTTGTTCAGTGCCTGGAAACTGCTTTGAGTGTGACTGATAATCTTTGTTTTATACTCCACTGGTTATTTTGTTTTTTAGCTGAAATCTGAATGTGAACTAAACTGTATTTTATACGTTTTATTCACTGAAAGTATGATGTCATCTTGTTACAAGAAAAAAAAATAGTTCAAGCCTGAGAAGTTCTGCACCAGTGCTATTCTAATTGCCATTTTCTTACTGCATTAGGTTAGCTATAGTTACCTAGAAGCAACTTCCATTCTTTGAATTTTTGAGTAGAAGGTGGTTAATAATTTTAGTAGAATTGAGCGTCTGGTTTGGTGTTGAACTTGACTGTGGAAGTCTATAAATTTATTTCCATGGCACATGTATGGATTTAATAAATCTCTTCGTTTTGGAAAGTACTTAATGAGCTAAAAGCAGTAATTCATCACTTGAACTATAGACTCCCAACAAGGCCTTCAGGATTTCAGGTTTTACAGTATCTGCTGTATGCTTCCCTTGGGCACCACCCTTGAAGATGCTGGATTAATGTGCATCACTGCAGAGAAATCTGAGACGAGATCATTTACCAATGACTCACTGAAGGGTTATCTTGAAAGGCCTGGTGGATGAAGATTTATTCTCATTAAATGTTTTTGAGAAAGGTCTTGAGTTTGCAGTGTTACCCAGTGTGGATCAAGCACCATTCACTGAGCTTTACATTTAAAACACATGTCATTCAGTCCTTTTACTTTTTAAAAAAGATTGACTCTTGGATCTGTACAGAACTAAAGACTTATGGGTGTGCCCAGGTTGCTAGTGGAGAGCTGACTATCAGACCTGCTTCTCTTCTCAACAGAAGGAAGCAAACAATCTTGTCTCAGCTGGACTTTCATTACACTCAATCTAGCAGCAGATTTTCCCATTTTACTCCAGGCCTTAGAAGCTACTTTTGTTTGTTTGTTTCTGTCACAGAGTTTTTGTGTTGTGTTTCTGTTAGAATTGCTGAATCATGGTGTGCTTGCTGTGAATTGTGAATATGTTACAATGTTGGGCATTAATGCCATTGTTCTGGCGTTCTCCACTTCCATAAGTGTATCACAGGCTGATGAGAGCCAGTTTAGTGTAGTAGTTAGAGTATAATACTGAAAATGGAGATATCTGGGTACAGATCCCCCATTCTGCTGCAAAGCTGGATGACCTTGGGCCAAGTCATTCTCTTTCAGTCTAATCTACTTCACAGGTTTGGGTTTTTTGTGGGGCTAAAAAGCAGGAGGGGAGAATCATGTATGTTGTTCTTGTTGGTAGATTTTAAATAAGCAAAGGAAGTGGAACACTGACTGTTTAGAGAAAAACAAGTATGTTTACTATAGAAGAACAAACTGTTGTAGACCATGCAGAGGGGAACTAACCAGTCTAACTGTTGTAAAAGGAACAAAGAGCAACAGGAAGTTCTACGGGAGCAGGAAGTGTCCAGAAGAGCCAATCAGGAGTCAGCAAGGACACAGTTTGAAAAAGTGGGAAGTCCGTAGTCTAGCTATGCTCACTACATGTCCTTCAGCTGTCCCCCTGTAGGATGATCTTCAGATCTTCTTCATATGGCAGCATTACAGGGCTCTACTGGTAGCAGGAGCTCCTTTGCATATTAGGCCACTAGTGTAGCCAATCCTCCAAGAGCTTACAGTAGCCCTAGTAAGAAGAGCTCTGTAAGCTCTTGGAGGATTGGCTACACTAGGGGTGTGTGGCCTAATATGCAAAGGAGCTTCTGCTACCAGTAGGGCCCTGATTATACACCTTGCATATTACAGCAGTTCTGAGTTCCTGAGAAGGGCAAAATAAAAATGTGTCTAGGCCCTGCCTATACTTAGGCTGTATTTATATCATCATTGCTTAATTTTCATCATTAATGATAAATGTAATTGTGACTGTGCAAGAACACATGTTTATGAATCCTGCCTTATAACATGGTCATATATGCATGAAGATGCCTTATGCCAGGTCAGATCATTGATCTATCGAGGTCATCATTGTCTACTGTGACCAGCAGGGGCTCTCCATGTTGTTAGACAGAGATCTTTCACATTACTTGCTACCTCATCCTTTCATCTGGAGATGCCAGGGATTGGACCTGGGGCCTTCTGCTTGCAAAGCACACAATGAACCACTGAGCCATGGCGTATCCGTATAGTTTGATCCTGAGTATGATCATTCACTCATTCTAGATTTTTAAAAAACTGGAAGCCATGAAATACGAACAATGTGTCATGTTCAGTGATGGTTTCTTAAAATATACATATCTCATCTGCCTAGCACACTAGATTAAAATTACCACGTGAAAATGTTTTGCACAGCTCCCCCCCCATTTCATCTGTTCCTGGAGTTGTAACTACAACTGACATGAGAAATGCAAAGTCACCTCTGTTGCTGCTGCTGCTGTGTCTTAACTGTAAGTTAAAGTAATAACTACTCCAAGAATTACATGTTGTTAAGAGGAAAACAACCGGACACTTCCGCCCCCCCCCCCGAATGAGCTTTTATTGCTGTTGCAAGTAAGGCCTTTGATATCTGAAGGGCAGTTCTTACTTGCAGATAGGGTTGTCAACCTCCAGGTGGAGCCTGGAGATCTACTGGAATTGCAACTGATCTCCAGGTGACAGATCAATTCCCCTGGAAAAAATGTGCACTTTGGATAGTGAACCCTACAGCATTATAACCTGCCGAGGTCCCTCCCTTCTCCAAACCCCACCTTCTCCAGGCTCCCCCCCCAAATATCCAGGAATTTCCCAACTCAAAGTTGGTAGCTCTACCTGCTGAGCTATAAAAAGCTGGTGTTCTTAAGGCAATCTGTTGTTAACTACAACATGGCTCTCTAGGAGTCTACCTGCTTCCTAACTTCCTTGACAGAATATATTCTGTACTTTAGGGATAAGATGTTATTGTAATTAATGCTTGAGCTAGCAGTAGTCCTCTTACTGTTCAGTTGTAATGAAGACTGACTCGCTCTTCCTTTGGTCAACCACTCCTCTTCTCAGGGGAGAATAAATGGTATACCCTTGTATGCTTGTGCAAGAATTGAATTGGGCTTCTTTTCTCTTACGCATAAGTCAAACTGATTGATCAGTTTTGGAGTTTTTAGCTTCCTTCAACACTTGAGTTCTGCCACCTGAAAAACAGAGGTGACCTTTTGAGATGGGACACAAGCAACCAGTTTGTGTTTATTTTTACAACTCATTTATTCTGCCATGAAGTTGAGTTGCATGAAGCTTTTAAAGAAATACAGCCTAATCTGCCTATGACCAATATTTATTAGAATTCACATATTTTATAGACTTGCAAAAATAGACTTTTTAAAAAGGGATTTCAGTTTAAAACATTTCAGTGCAGTGTATTAATTTGTCTTATTTAAAAAAAATTAAATGGAGATGTACGCTACAGAAACCTAAACATTTCCACAAGTTTAGAAAGGAACTATCATATATACTTGCTTTTTAAGCACCCATGTATCAACATGACAAATTGCTTAGCCCAAATATGCCCAAGTGGCTGGAACCCCACAGTTCTCTCAGATCCCTCGTTGGCTGGGCTTTCTGAATAATATTGTTGTATATGAAGGACAACAGAGAGTATAAATGGAGTGATTTCTTCAGTAGAAAAAGAATTAATATGTGGGTCCCAAACAAAGACTGTCTTCTGTTGATGGATTGTCTTCATTAAAAGTTTAGGAATCAGAGGGCTGGTTGTTGGCGTCCCCATTCAAACATGAGCTGTGTGAACTGAAAGGCTGCTATAACAAAAAGCTGCAACACAAATGAAAGCCAAGAAAGAAAAGGTAATTTGGCACACTGCTGTACTTATTTGTTGCTACCGCTGTTTACAATAGCATGCCTTTCTGCTGACTGCAGAGTGGCTAATAGAAAGTTTGTACGTCATACAGCTATGCCCTTGAGGGAAGAACTGAATAATAAAAGTTATTCCTGTGCAGTTCAGTGGATAAAGATTAGGATCCTGAACCACCTCATATGAGATCCTCTTCCATGGAAGCTTGTTGGGTGACACTCTCAGCCTAATCTACCTCGCAAGGTTGTTGTTGTTGTAAGGATAAAAAGAGGAAAGGAGAATTTTGTAAACTGCTTTGGAATCCACTGGGGAGAAAAACATGGTGTAACTAACTAATATGGGAGAGATAGACTGATACAGTGCTCATATTAAGACCTCACCACAGGTTAGTTACGCTGCTTTAGTTGCTATAATCACAATTTCTAATAGGTTCAGAGTGACTGGAGTATAGGCAAAGCTTAAATTTCACACTTTTAACATATTTGTATGTGAAGAAATAGATACTGTGAATAGGACCAAGGTGATGATCTTGCCTGAGGCAGGATGTCTTAAATTCAAAGTACATTTTGAAGTAAATAAGAAGTTTATATGCAAAGCACAATGTAAATACTGTTTGTATTGTATTTGCAGAAAGTGCAGTATTAACGAGAATGGTGATTTAATATTAGTTTTATTTTACATGGTATAATCGAGGACCATAAGAAAAACAATTTTTATCTGTATTTTGTCTTCTGAAGATTAAATGTGTGTCACATTCGCCGGTACTACGAGACTAGAACTCAGAGTGGAAGCGGGGAAACAGTTGTCAGTTCTCTCTCCTCAGTACTCAGGTTAGTCACTTGGAAGAGAGACCTCTTCAAGATAGTGACGCCCTTTTATCAGCATGAAAGCTCCCTATCAGTGTTTCAGCACAGCTGATTAGGTCTTTGCGTTCATGCTAACCTTCTCCTCACCGGATGAGGTTTCGGACATCTTTATTCCTTTTAAATTCCACCCCTCCCACTTAAAGCCATAAGGCATTCCCTTGCTTCCTCCGGGCGTCTTCTCTGGTTGGTCCTGTCTGTCGGTCTCCTCGTCTCGTTGCTCGTCCTCCTCTGGTGGCTTTCTCCAGGTCGTCCTGGTGTTGGCTCTGGCTCGCCCTGTTTCCCAGGTTGTGGTATCGCCCTTTTCGCTCTGATCCGGGCCGGCCTCTTCGTGCGTAGGCAGGGGTTCCTGACAATGTGACTAAAGCATTTTTGGGCACAGATTATTTGGATTTTATGTATGGAACATTTAGTGTTATGTATTGTTGCTGTAGATTGGATTGAACCAATAACATAAGCCTGCTATATAGTGACAAATGTGTATCCTAATAAAAAGTTCAAGTGGTATACACAACAGCTAAAGCAAATGTAAACTCTTTGTGTGTGTGTGTGTGTGTGTGTTTGCTGTCAAGTAGCAACTGATTTATGGCAACCCCATAAGGTTTTGAAAGCAAGAGATGTTCAGAGGTGGTTTGCCATTGAGTAGCGACCCTGGTATTCCCTGATGGTCTCCCCTGCTTAGCTTCCAAGATCTGGCTTTCCATATTAGTAATTGAGAATATTCATCTTGAAACATTGGACTTTAGTTGAAGGAAGAAGAATATGCAGAACATATTTTAATGTGTCTTATGAAAGCAAAAAGATTACAGATAGGTGTCTTTGTTGAATATAGATATACAAGGAGGGACCTGTAATGACTCATAAGGGGAGGGAAATACAATTTCCACTCCCTCTCTCACCGCTGGCTCTGTCTCCAGCCCCACTGCTGTGGGGTCCCCCTTTGACTGTTGTCGCTGGCTCTTTTCCTTCCTCCTCACATTCTTCTCTCAGATTCTGCTCTGCCTGTTTGTTTGCAGTGACTGCACATGTACAATTTAGTATTGTTATAAGCTTCTTGGGTATCCCTCAAATTAGTTTTTTAAAGTCCTGATTTATCTTCAAACATGGGCATTCCTCTTTGGCGTTTTCCAGACTGCAGCCACCTTTTGTGTTTTCATCAGTGTTGTGGCGGTTCTGATAATCGCACTATCAGTGTGATCAGTTCACACTGACATGTTTTCTTAGGTCTTTCCCCGTCAGATTTCCCTCTGTTCAAATTCACATTTGAGGATTGTTTTTCCGCTTCCCCCCTTTTTTGCACATGTGCTGAAGTGCTGCAGCAGCCTCATGGAGACCCCTATGTATCCTTACTTCCAAGTCTTTGTACATAGAAAGAGAGCAAAGGAGACAGGTGAATGCACACATTTGCAGATGAGCTGCTGCAGTTCTGTGGTGGGGAGGGGGCTGCAGATGATGGGGAGGGGAGTTGTGGACGTGGGAGAGACAGGGGGGTCGATTATTGCTCATGAGTGCTTCTTTGCTGAACTGCTCCTGAAATAAAGTCCTGGCTAAGACCTTGTTTTCATTTCGTTTGTCAGGATACACTCCGCTCCAGTACCTTCAAGAGGCCAGGCAAACCTTCCAACAGCTATGGCTTCATCAGATTTAGCAGATTTTGCTGAGAAAGGCTTGTGTGCTTGTTACAAAAATGTTTAAAAAATGGCACCCAGAGACATGCTATAATTTGCTCTGGAGTTTGGATGAAATAATGGTAAAGAGGGCAATGATTGGCTGCTGGTGTTGGGCCTCCTAATTGGAATGTCTGTCTGTTTCAGCCCAGGTGCCCTCCAGCACTGAAACATTTCCATGCTGGCATGCAATTATTTTTTTAAAAAATGCTGCCCAAACATACCTTTTCTGGGTGGGTTTGGGTGGCAATCTTAATTCAGCCACCTCTCTGAATATCCTCCAGCCACCAGAGGTCACCATGACTTCCAGGTGCACGCGCACACACAGAGATAGGAGATTTGGGGGTGGGGCCTAGGGATGGTGAAGTTTGGGGACCGGCAGAAGCAAAGCAGGGATACAATGCCATAGAGTCCACTCTCTGAAGCTGCCCTTTTTCACGTGGGATCTGATCTCAGTAACCTGGCGATAAATTGTAATTCCCGGAGAATACCTGGAAGGCTGGCAATCCTAGTCCCAGTCCTATAGTACATAGAAGGTTCAGATTTGGTGAACAAAAATTCAGAAATATTCATTGTAATTTTGCAGACGAATACACATCATCTTTTTCTTTTGATTTACAGGAATCCGATCATGGGACACAAACCTAATTGAATGCAACTTGGATCAAGAACTTAAGCTTTTTGTGTCTCGCCATTCTGCTCGGTTCTCTCCTGATGTGCGAGGTGAGGCATGTCTTTCTTTCTTTACTATTATGTGGCACACATGGACCAAATTGTTCAGGACAGTGAAAACCAAAGTGGATGATTAAAAGCTCTAAAAACATCTAAAATGTCTGTTAGCATGCCTCAACTTTGTTTCAGTTTAGTATACTGGATGTCTTTGTCTTCTGGATAAAATAGGACTTTGGGGATATTACACTAATTCGTTAATGTATAATTTAGTATATGCAATCGTTTAGTATATACAGTCTCCAGTACTGTCAGTGAAATCCTAAATGAAGCTCTTGCTGATGTCACTGCAAATTAGTCAAGCATGTGCTTTTAGCTGTAGTGCTAAGAAGATTACTAGGAAGTAGTTCCCATGTAAGCATGTTACAGTGCAATTCTGAGTGGAGTTACACCCTAATAAATCCACTGAAGTTAGTGAGCTTACCAGGATGTAAATCTGTGCTGTTGGTCATGCTGTGTTTGAACTCAGCAAACAGGATTCATTTTTGGAGTCAATACTTTACTTGCACAGTTCCACATTGTCCACATATTTCTTCTGCACTAATATAATGCGCTATGGAAGTTGATTTTAGACATGGTAATTCTCTAGTCCACATATTGGTTAAAGCTGCAGTTCTTAGCTCAACTGAACCAGCTTTCAAATTTGAAGAAGCATGCAGAATTGTGGCATGATACAAGTTTTATTTCTATTCCTATTCCAAGAGGTCAGGCTGCGTTGCATAAACTGTATATAAAATGGAAAAGTCTCAAATAAATGGATGCAGGGGAGAAAAACCCCCCACTGTAATCCTACTTCTATGCCCCCCACACACAGTAGAAAGAGTGCTGTGGACTACCACTTTCTATAGGGTTGTCATCTCCAGTGTGGGAAAGTCCTGAGGATTTGGGGATGGAGCCTGGAAGGGCAGAGTTTTGGGAGGAGAAGGACCTCAGTGGGATATAATGCCATAGAGTCCACCCTACAAAGCAGCCATTTTCTCCAAGGGAATTGATCTTTGTAGTCTAGATAGAAGTTGTACTTCCAGGAGCTCTCCAGGCCTCACCTGGATTTTGGCAACCCTATCCTCTTAGGAGTCCTACAACTGTAGTTGGATGGGGTGGGTGGGTTCTGCATTTCAAAGTAAAGAGAGTCAAGGTTTCCATGAATCTTGGAACCAAGTCTTAAAATCTGAGTGTGAATTTCAAATACACAGAAATATGTTCTGGACAGAGCAGGGTGGGGTGGGAAAGCTGAAGATTCGGCAGAAAGTCTCTGGATGGATTCATCACAATGCAGTTGGTTTTACATGGCTACTGTGAGGAGGAAAGAGGTCAAGTTATGTGACTGATGACTGTCTCAATTAACAGTATGCTCTAGTTAAATAAAATGCCAGCAAGTGCTTGCATGTGTCCAGTGTGCCATTTCATAACAGCAAACAAGCTGTTGAACTAGCTTTAATAGGCTGCACCAGCCCACTGTGGGGGTACTATCTAATCAGTAAGGGATCTCTCTCTCCTTTTGGAGGTCACTGCGTACATGTGTGTGTGTGTGTTAAAACTCTGAGCTAACTTTCCTTGGTCAAACCCCCAGTAGTTAGAAATATACTTCATAATGACATGCCCTCTTAAAAATTTGTTAATCAGGAAGGAGAGTTGCAATGGTAGGAAATAAGAAGTAGGGTCTCAGAAGAATTGATATTGGGACCAGTACTGTTTAATTTGCTTATAAATGATCTGTAATGGGGGTGAGCAGTGTTGCAGTCCCTAGGAAGACCCAACATGAGATGGATTGACTCAGTCAAGGAAGCCGTAGCCCTCAGATTGCAAGACATGAGCAAGGCTGTTAACATTAGGATGTTTCATTCATAGGGTCGCCATAAGTTGTAAGCAATTTGACAGCACTTAACATACACACAGTGTAGTGGTCAGATTTGCCGATGATACCAAATTATTCAGGATAGTGAAAACCAAAGGGATTGTTAAGCACTCTAAGGGTGCGGTCACACGGTCCGTTTGATTGGGTTTCGCCGCTGTTCCCTCCCGCATTTAAATTTGCTGACTAAATAGGCCAATCCGCCTCCCATGGCGAAGCTGGCTCACTTGCGCAATGTTTGCGGTTTTTCCTGCCCCTTGGAAAATCAAGTGTTTCCCTTGTACTCGCGCTTTGAACGCGCAATTTCGCCTATCTGGACAGCCATCTATCGCAATGGTTGCGATTAGGGCCGTCTGACCATTTTTCCCCACAATGAGATTCCCCCCCCCAGGCTTCTGCCTTTGAGCGCATGGGCAATTCACCATTTAAATTCCCCCCCTTGGCTTGTTTTGAAAGAGGGAAGCAAGCACATGGCTGCATTCCACAAGTAGAGAAAACTGACAATATTAGTCCATGTGCATTATATTAAACTATTTATGGGCCAGTTGCCATTTGGTTTGGCTGTACCCCATTATTTTTGCTGCA
>NW_015167541.1:1078334-1195000 GCF_001447785.1 Gekko japonicus | reverse complement strand
TGGCATTATATCCTGCTGAGGTCCCTCCACACCCCAAACCCTGACCTCCCCAAGCTCTATCCCTCAAATCTACAGGTCTGGCCCTCCCCTTAGTATTGCCAGCCTCCAGGCAGCACCTGGAGATCTCCAAGATCAGTTCTCCTGGAAAAAATGGCTGCTTTGGGCAATGGACTCTATGGCATTATACCCTGCTGAGGTCCCTCCCCACCCCTTCCCTCCCCAGGCTCTACTCCACAAATCTATCAGTATTTCCCAACCCAGAGTTGGTAACCCTGTAATTGATATGGAACCACTTTCCAGACCCTTGGAACCTAGAAAATATGGCATAGGAGGAGGTGCTTTTCTACCTTAGCTGCCACTGCACAGCCCCAAATTAACATAAGCCAACCTCCAGGCGGCACCTGGAGATCTCCAGTTATTAAAACTGATGTCCAGATGACCAAGATCAGTTCTCCTGGAGATAATGGCTGCTTTGGGCAGTGGACTCTTATGGCATTATACCCTGCTAAAGTCCTTCCACACTCCAAACCCTGCCCTCCCCAGGCTCTACCCCTCAAATCTACAGGTATTTCCCAACCCAGAGTTGGCAACCATGTAATTGGCTATGGAACTACTTTCCAGACCCTTGGAACCCAGAAAACATGGCATAGGAGGCTGTGCTTTTCTACCTTAGCTGCCACTGCATAACCCCCCTCCCCAAGAAACATAAATCAGGGGTGGAGGGAACCATACCTGTTACCATGAGGCTGTCCTCCCATACTACCCACTTGGGGCAGCAAAATGACTAGAGGCAGCCCTGCCTTATAGCTAAGCAGAAGGAAATAAACATGGCTTTCCTCCCTCTATTTCCCCCTTCCCTCTGCTGTCCCACCAGCCACAGCCGGGACATTCACCTGGAGCTTCCTTCTAGAGCTCGTTGTATTTCTTCCCACAATGGCCCTTACTCCTAGTTATTTATAATTCCAAAAACCATATGTCATCAGCAATGAATCGTATGGTTCTAAATATTTTAAAAGTCCCAGACCTTTTAATAATCTGAATCTCAGTAAAAGAAAGAGGACTGTGTAAGAGGATAGAAAACATGTAATGAACTCCTTCATTGAGAGACTTTGAGTAAATATTTCATTCATATAGGAAAGGAAATACTTCCTCCCCCTCTGTCTTTTCCTCACAACTTAGGCTGAGTGTGCTTTGACCCAAGCTCACATAGTGTGCTTTGTGGTTAAGCGAGGATTTGAACTCTGGTCTCCTCAAACACTTTAACAACTACACCACTCGTATACTGGATACTCAAAATGAATCTCCAGATGCATCTCAGAATCCACAGGAAACACTGGCTTTTCAGATATCCTGACCTGAAAGTATGTGAGCATTTGTTTTGGTAAAGTGGGGTAATGGGCAGGAGAATCACTTCACTTTCCATATTTAGGGAACCAGCTTTATCTTCTCCGTCACCCCTATATACAGACACACAGACAAAAAAAAAATGGCTAAAGAGAGAAAGTTTCCCGTCTCTTCCATTTCTTTTTCTCTAAAGCTGCAAGTCACAGAATACCAAAATCACCTTAACTTTCGGTACATTGTCTGTTTAAGTGATCCATAGGTTGAGAGTAGGGCTTTAGGTAGAATTTCCGGAGATCTGAAGGAAAAAATAAGACAAGGCAATGGAGGGGTGCTCCTGTGTGGCAAGTAAATGTCCCAAAGTCCCAGAAAAAGAAAAGAAAAATTAGTAGCCTCTGTGCAAGTGGAGAGAATGACACAGCACAGTTTTGGCTGGCAGATCAGTGATAGTTATAGGAACCAGCACAAAATAATTTCATAGAAATAAGGTCCAGGAACTCAGGGGCTGCAGGATGAGAATCTATGGATTTCCTGACTCTGCCTGAATTAGGTGGGGGCGAGGGGCTTCCCAGAAAGTTGATAGAAGCAGGTTGCATCCAGGCTGGGTGGACAAATGGGCTGGCTGGGTGGTAGGCTAGAAGACATTCAGGGAAGGTCAACAAAAGGTAATCCGCTCATCTGGCTGCTTGATAGGAATTAGATTTTGCACCCAGGGAGACTTGCATTTGCTGATGAAGCTACCTTGATAGGCCAAGGTGGGTACATGGCTTTGCAGGCACCTGTGGAAATGGGTAGGCATGCAGAAGTTCCATCATTTTTTCCCTCTAAGGCAGGACACAGTAATACCATTACATCCTTCAGAGGGTAGCCATGTAGGCCTGTAGCAGAACAGTTAGATTCGAGTCCAGTATCACCTTAAAGACCAACAAGATTTTGGGGGTATAAGATTCTGAGTCCGTGCTCCCTTCATCAGATACCAACGAAGAGAGCGTTGACTCTTGAAGTCTTATACCCCCAAAATCTTGTTGGTGTCTAAGGTGCTACTGGACTTGAATCTATCTGTTACTTACACTAGAGTTTGAGTTGCAGGCTACAGGAAATACATCCTTCAGTCCAACCACTGAGGGCTCCTGATCACTAGATGGACTGATCTTTTCCTTCCCCCCCTTCCTTGGTCTTTTTTCTGTCTGTTGTTTCTTCACATACAGAACTATCCACTGAAGGTTCTCTCCCCCTCTTACCTTTACAAAAACAAACCAAGAAAACCATCCCTGTGCCTGCCTCCTAGGAACTTGTGAAGTTGCTGTAAAGACAAACAGGACTGAACTTGAGAACATAAGAAGATCCCTGCTAGATTAGTCCAGTAGTCAATCTAGTCCAGCATTGTCTCTAACACAGTGGCCAACCAGTTTCTCCGGAGGGCCAACAACAGGACATAGAACAGTCTGGGGCCTTCCCCTCACATTGCCTCCTGGCTCTGGGATTCAGAGGCTTAGTGCCCCCCTCAGTCACATGGCTAGCAGCTGCTGATAGATTTATCCTCCATGAATCTACTTAATCCCCTTTTAAAGCTGTTTATTTCTGTGGCCATCACTACATCATCTGGCATGAATTCCACATTTTAATTACTCTCTGTGTAAAATAGTATTTCCTTTTGCCTGTCCTGAACCTATTGCTCATTGGATGCCCTCAGGTTCTTCATTGGATGCCCTCAAGTTCTAGTATTTTGGGAGAGGGAGAAAAATGTCTGTCTGTCAACTCTCTCCACCCCACACATAATTTTATAAACCTCTATCATGTCCCCCCCTTAGTTGTCTCTTTTCTAAACTGAAAAGTCCCAGACTCTTCAGACTTTCCTCATAGGCAAGCTATTCCAACCTGACAGCCTGAGCAGCTTCATGATGCTGCCTGGCAGCCTGGGGGTGGGCATTTCCTCTGCTGGGAAACTTCAGAGGGCCTGATAGCTCAGATATAGGGTTGCCAAGTGCGACTGACCTTGCCGGCGGGGGACTCCTGGCTGGATCCCGGTGTGTGCGCGCTTTGCGTGCGTGCACCGCATGCACGTCACAGGAAAGTGATGTCATGACGCCGGGCACGCTGGGGGCGGGGCCACGGCCATACAAGGGAAAACCATAGAGTGTGCCCGGCGTCATGACGTCAGTTCCCTGTGACGCGCACGCCGGGGCGGGGTTCCCCCCGGGGCCCGATTCCCCAGCGTCGGGGAACGGGCCTCTGGGGCGGGGGGTTTTCCGCCCCCCGGGGGGACTTGGCAGCCCTACTCAGATAGGGCATTGCCCCTTCCAGGAAATCACCGGAAGACTTGAGCCCCACTGTCCCCCACTGTCCCCCATAGCTTACACCTCTGATACCCTCTGTAAGTTAGTTCATAAAGAATCAGCCCCATTTTGCACATCTGATGCAGGTTCAGAATTGCTTGTGTGGCCCATCACTTGAGAGATTTGAGATGTAGAACTTCTGAGCTTTGACCTGTGAGCACACTTCTTGCTTTGAACGAAGTTTGCTAGCAGCACAGACCTAAGTACACTTTCCAGTAAACTCCCTTGAATAGTCCTGAATAGGATTCTGATTCTGAGTAGACCTGTTTAGGATGACACTGTCACTTTGGCAATACTTTTGACAGCCTTAAAGAGAAACTGAAATAGTGCAAATCCTCTGCTTCCATTCAGATGAGTAAAGTAAGATTATTTACATCATGTTTTTGCATGGAAAGATCTGAAGTACTTGAGGATTTTTTTCTTCTAGGAAAAGTATTATTAGCAGTCTGCTCCTTGTCTAGACTTGTTTAATTTGTCATCATGCAGGATTACACTTTAATTTCATGTGACTGGAATTTATCACAGACTATCTGGCATGCAGTAGGGCATGTGTTTTCAGTATTGCATGGCCTTTACACTGGGGAGAAAGGCAATACTCAAGCTTTGTGAAGAATCTGTGCCTTAAATCTGAGAAATCCCTAAGAAATAAAACTTTGCTACTAACTTTTACTTCTATATTTGCATCCCTGCTGTACTTGACTGCATACTTTGAAATAGTTTCCCTTATGTGCTTATATTTATTTTAAGCAGAGTTCCATCCTTCTAAAACTACTTTCAGTGGATTTAGAATGGTGTAACTACTTAGTATGACACTACTGTTGTCTTAGCATTGTAGCATGTGGACTGTATCCAGCTAGCCTATTTGCTCAATTCCAGCCAGTCCCCTTCTTATTACAGGATTTTGTCCATTCAGGTCCCATAATCCCCAGCAAGTAATGAGTCCTCCAATTGTGTCTGTTTCTCTTCTTATGTCTCACAGAAGCTTGATTGAATTATTGAATTATTATTATGACAGGTCTCTTAGGCCATGATCCACAAACATGTTAAGGCTACATTTACTTGGAAGTAAATCCCAATAATCCAAGTAAATGTGTACAGAATCTGGCTGTCCGTCAGCTTGTTTGAAGTATAAACCCTTTTTCTCCACTGAAGGAACTGGTGTAAACAGGATTAATTCCACATAATATATTGTAACTGGGCTGTGTACTGAGTTGTATGTTAGTGACATCCATTTTACAATGAAAGGACACATAAACTGTCTCACAAGTAAAACAAAGACAAAGACGTAGACAATAAGAAAAACAGGTAATGCTTTCAAATGTTTTGTGGCCCCTGTCACACATGCCGGAAAACGCAGGGGGGGAGGCGTGGCTATTTGCGCCGTCACATTCTGATGTGCCATTATGTGATCAGACACGACGGCGGCTTCCCCGTGGCAAAGAGGGCGACAGAGGAGAAAGCCATGCGCTGGTGCGATCACACCCAGGGAGTCCGCATGCAGCCCGTGGAAAACCATTTGCCAGTAGGTTGTCCCAGGTACTTTTTTAGTGCGCATCTTCGGTGAGACACCATAGGTTCACCACGGGTGTGCTACGCCTCCCAGATGTTCCGGTGTGATCGTGCCCGGAAAATCGGCGGCACAATCGTGCCTTCAGGGCAGCAAATGCTCCATGTGAACGGGGCCTGTATAAATCCAGTTTATGTAGTGGTACTCTGTATTTCAGGAGCTGTGGCCAGAGATGGGAGCTCACTCCATCACGCGGCACTAGGGTCTCGAAATGCCGAGCTACAGGCCTTCCAGTCTGCAACTCAGTGTCTTAACCTCTGAGCCACCCAGCTCCTGCCAACCTAGCAGTTCAAAAGCAAGAAAATTGCAAGTAGATAAATAGGTACCACTTCGGTGGGAAGGTAACAGAGTTCCTTGCACCTCACCGTTTAGTCATGCTGGCCACGTGACCATGGAGAAGTCTTCAGACAGCACTGGTTCTTCGGCTTGGAAACGGAGATAAGCACCACCCCCTAGAGTCAGATTCAACTGGCTTTCGAGCAAGGGGAACCTTTACCTTTGTGTTTCACAGAGATCCACATTTGTTATCAACTAGAAGAGCCACACGGCTATTGTATGACAAGTGCTCCACCATAAATACACACAAAATAATAGAACTATTAATAGTAAATATGTAACTATAACCTTTTAAATTACCAACATACCTCTGAGCATGTAGTGTTGCCTCTCACCACCAAGGCTGAAATCTTAGGTAACCTCTGGAGCACAGGGGAAGGGCTTCTGCCTTCTTCTATGCCTTCTTCTTGCTCTCTTCTCAGTACAAGGCACAGCAGCTCAGGCACGAGAGTATCAAAGTGCCTGGAGGAAAGCAAGCTGGCTGTGTAGGAAAAGTAGTAAAGTCACACACACACACCCCACACACACACTGTGGCCCACTTGCAACTTTCCTGGGTGGTTGCTGTGGCAGCAGGAGTGTTATTCTTTCTTCTCTGTGGCCAGCTTGCTCTCTACACAACCAGCTCCTGGGTGCCGGGAGCAGAGGCTGTTAAGCAGGGTATGGGGTTATTGGAGAGGATGGGCCCTTGACATCCATCCCTGGCCTCAGATCAGGGAGGCTCACAGCTTATTCTCCCATCCTTTTGGCAGCATCTGTTTCAAGCTGCAAACCACCTGCTGACCACATGCCATAATGGACAATGTCTTGACCACTTTTCTGGAACATGGAGCAGGTGCCACAGTGGGGAATGGGGCTCAGAAGACTGGCATGTTAAAGAGCAACATGGAGGTCCTGAGCCACTGAGAAGATATTACTGATCTAATATCTCAAGATATGCCATTGTCAGCATCTGTATTGCAGCAAATTCAGTGCAATCCAAGGAACACTTTCCTGGGAGTACTTTCTAAAGAATGCTTTCCCGGTGAATAGGATTCTGAGTGGGATTGCTCTCTGTCATGAAGAGAATTCATTGCCTGATTGTATAGCAGTTTTGCTAGCTTGTAAAAAAATATGTTCCCGTTCCAAAAACAAAAGTAGCCTGTACTGTCAGCAATAGTCTATAAAATTTCTGAGTGTAGAAGGGACTGCTATACCTGGAGTAATAATTTTGGGAGTGAATCACAGTAGTTTAACAGCTCTCTGGATAATTTTATCCAATTGACCAAAATCTTCATGAGCATTTTTATACTTGTTGCTCTTATGGAGAAAGAAAGTAGAGACAAAGAGACAGAGGTTAAATTCATTTAGCTGACTCATGCAGAAGTATCCTTGCTTATTTGTCCCCACAGAGCCGTTGCTGTTAGCAACTGTGCCATAGCATCTCTGTCTCACTGCACAGTAACAATCAGGTGGAAAATACTGTTGTCTTAAAAGGTCCCTAGTTTGTGTGCTCTTTGTAGGGGTGGGGGAGAAGATATGATTTTACTAATATGAGCAGTTTTACTTACAGAAAAGCCATAGTATATCAGTTGATGTCCAAAATGATTTTTGGAAGAAGGATCAGAAGTTATTCATTGCTAAAATGATGACAATCAAGATTTTAATTTTAAGTTTATATACCTGGAGATTAAAATTCACATAAATTATTGATTTTCTTCATTTGCCATAACTATACACTGCTTTTCCTCTGCAGTTCAGGAGTCATGGTGGCTTATGAGCTTTGAAATCATAGTTAATAAAAAATAAGACTATAATCACCTAGAATCCTAACATACCAAAAGACCTGTTACTCACACCTCTGTTCTATACCTCTATACGCAGGACTGTACCTCCACCCACCCCAGTAACACCATCATTAAGTTTACTGATGACACCAGTGTGGTGGGGCTCATCTCTGGGAATGATGAGTCTGCTTACGGGGATGAGGTGGAACGGCTTTGTGTGTGGTGTAGGGCAAATAATCTGATCATCAACACCACCAAGACCAAGGAATTGGTAGTGGACTATAGGAGGAATAAAACGGACATCCAGCCACTGGTTATTGGTGGAGAACGAGTGGAGAGGGTGGCTACGTTTAAGTTTTTGGGAGTGACTATTGAGCAAAATTTGACCTGGAGCACTAACACCATTGCTCTGGTAAAGAAGCCCCAGCAGAGGCTCTTTTTTCTCAGACTTTTAAAGAAAAATAACTTGAGTGAGAAAACATTGATGTCCTTCTAGTGCTGCTCAATAGAGAGCATTTTAACATATTGTGTCTGTGCCTGGTTTGCCAGTTGTACGGCTGTGGAGAGGAAAGCACTCCAGAGAGTTGTCATTACAGCCCAGAAGATCATTGGCTGCCCTCTCCCATTCCTTGAGGAATTGTATAGTTCTCGATGTTTGAAAAAAGCAAAGAACATTTTGCAGGATTTGTCACATCCTGAACATTCCCTGTTTGAACTGCTGCCTTCGGGCAAAAGATATAGGACAATTAAAGCAAGGACAAATAGATTAAAAAATAGTTTTTATTCGAGAGCTATTATTGCCTTAAATGCAGTATGAAATTGGAATTTGGGTGACATTGGTGGTTTTAAGTTGCTATGTGAACCATAAGGGAGTTATGGGACAGTTGTGAATGGTGTGTGAGTGTATATGAATATTGTTGTAGATCACTGAAATGATTGCATCTTTAATTTCGTTGTACTATGTACAATGACAATAAAGTATAACATAACATAGCATCATAAAACAAGCAAATTGGGGGGGGGATACCATACAAACAAAAAAGCACTTCCAGACATTTTAAAAGGTGGCAATCAGCTGGCCAAGAGGGTAGCAGCTTCTCTCTTCCCATTCCCAGGCAGCAGGTCTTTATACCATCTCTAGGCAGGGGACAGAGTTGCAGCTGTGCAGGTGGAATGAGGAGCTGGCTGTGTGCTGGCCAGAGTAGGAGCAGCCTTTCCCTGTTACCAGTGAAGCATTCCCAGTATGGAAAGCTCAGTTCCATGCAGGAAAAGCTTTAAATCAGTTGGATGATGTCACTGATGCATATTTTGCTGAGTATGCAATTTGTGTATCAAATGTGTGCAGCATTTTAAGCAGCTGTTACGTTGCACTGATATAAATGTGTAACAGTTTTCTATGTTAAAAGATGATAGAAATAAAATATCAAATGAATAGGTATCACTTCCACTGTGACTTGATATTTTTAAGGGTTTTTATTTTTAAAATGCCTTTATATTGCAAAAAGACACACACACCCCATCTATGTTTCCATATCTCATTGGGATACTGGTGCATTGTCACATTTCTGGTTCATTTTTGGTGTTGTGTTGATGTACCTACTGGAATTGTATTGTATTGTAGTAATGTATTGTAGAATTCTCCAGGGTTTGGGGTTTTTTTAACCTTCTGAACTGGACCAAAGGTCCATGTAGTTCAGACTCTGAATTTTAGATTTATTGCTAGTTGTTCCTTCCAAGAAGAAAGTCCTAAAGGTTGGAGTGTGAAACTGAGGTGGGGAGAATAATGTCTACCAAGCCCTGAACTCCTTGGAAGAAGGCCAGAATTAAGGTGTGATAGATTCTAACACTTTTTTCTGTCCCACCATATTCTCTAATCATAGAAGGGCTTGCAGGTTTTGTAGGAACATTAAGAGTGATCGGAATTAAAGTAAGCCACAATAAAGGACCTAAAACAGCATACTCAACATGTATTATACTATTAAAACTGTCCTGAGACAATAAAAATATCTTTAAAAGGCATGGAATCATTCATTTAAAAATAGGGTTGCCAAGCCCCCACTGAGGGTGAGGAATTACCCACCCCCATTTTCCACTGTCATTCTGAGTGATGATGAGAGACCTTTTTTTTAATGGCCATCGGGCCAACAGTGTGATGTCACATCCAGAGAAAACCCAGGAGTGATCAGTTCTCCCTAGGAATTGCTGTAAGCTTGATGGCTTTCCCGTAGAGTTTCCAATGATTCCTAGAGAGACATGACATCACTTCCAGGTTTTCCCATCATGCCACCACTGATGATGTTTCCCATGTCTCTGCCTCTCCCAGTCTCCCACTGGTTTCCAGGCACAGCCTGCAGGTGGGGTGCTGAGAGCATGGCTTAAGAAGAGAATCCATTCGCTTTAAGTATGATTTTACATATTACTGCAAAGAGTTCAGAACTGGTCTCTTAAAGAAATGCACCCTGTCCTCGACTTGTAAAATGAAGGTTTTTCTTCACTTGCTTGTAAAGTTTGACACATTCTGTTCATTCTATTTATTTATATTGATGAGATATCAGACCTTATAGGTAAATATGTCTTTCAGCTTTTTCTTTTAAGTTTTCTACTACATAAAATGTATGTAGTATTTTAATATTTCAAAAAATTAATCTTAAAAAACCATTACCTCTAATGTGTCTGAAGATGGGGTTTAGCAATCTGCTAATTAAATAATACACAATAATTTGTCTTGGTCTATTGAATATTTAAAGTCTTCATTATCAATGGTAAGCTGTTGTGGAGCTCAGAGTCTGGGAAATTCATTAGACTTAAAAGAGATTAAATATTCTTCAGTAGGTAATAAAGATTTTGCAAATTCATCATTCTCAGAGTTTGCAGTTGGTCATCCTTTAGTATCTGCTTTTGTTGCTATCTTTTAAAAATGGGCTTCTTTAAACAAAATTATTCCTAACAGGCTTTATTGCATGTGTGTATTTTTAAAATTTATTTAAAACATTTTCATCCCTCCTTATCTCCTCAGACTCAAGATGGCATTTATAGTGTTGCAATTGTGGCTTTCTGTTTCTCTGGGGTTGAATTGCAGTATGATCCTGAAATCTCACATATGTGTAGAGCCCAATTTATACCCTAATGGGAATGGTTGCTTTGCATGCAGCAACTGCCCTCCCCCATTAAAACCTGTAATTACATTAAGAATTATAATTTGTCTTTGGCTTCAGTGGGATAATGTCATTGCATGTCAAGCTGTGGATTATCAAGTGCAAGGAGACCTGCTGACACTGTCATTTTATGTAAAATAGGAGAATCTGATTGTATTCATCTCATAATGATTCAGAGGGGGTAAAACCATTTACTGGGCAAGGTAATAGGGGCATGTAAATAATCACCCTTTACCACCAATTACAGGCAACACAGGAGGCACAAAAGCATTTCTATAAAATCATTAGTTAGATAAACAGAAGCACTGGTGTCCCGGCCATCACACTTACAAGGTAGATCAAAGAAGGCAGGAAACCAGTGCTTGAAAATG
This sequence comes from Gekko japonicus, assembly GCF_001447785.1. Classification (NCBI taxonomy): domain Eukaryota; kingdom Metazoa; phylum Chordata; class Lepidosauria; order Squamata; family Gekkonidae; genus Gekko; species Gekko japonicus. Next base: position 1,184,130 of record NW_015167541.1, on the reverse strand, counting down.
GGAGAGGATCACTACATAATTGAGTAACTGAATAGAAAACAACATAAGGGTTGCAAGTGTAGTGCTGAAGTAATAAATAGTGTGGTAATTTGAACATTCAATTTATCAACTTCTGCTACATTCATTAATTTATGTATTAATTCTTCTCTATAAGGTATTTTATCCAACTTCCAATATTTAGCCCAAAGGATCCTTGCTGCCGTCAAAAAATATATCATCACATATGCTTCGTTATGATCGTACTCCTTTGGGATCATATTTAGCAAATAAATTTCAGGATTAAGTGGCAGATCTACACATGCTACTTCTCTTATTGTTTTCTGAATTTTCTTCCAGTAATTTTGAATTTTTAAACATCTCTACCACACGTTCCTGTTTTTCCATAGACAGTCATTACTTCTGCTGCCACCACCAGTTCCTTCACTGGGCTTCCTGTTTCGTTTCACCTGTGTGGCTGAGGTTGGAATGGAGGAGGCAATGGTGCAAAGCACTGTTTCTTCCCTAAGACATGGGCAACATAAAAATTGCTGACAGGATGCTGCATAATGGAGATGGTTAGTCCCAGTGTGGCTGACCTTTCTACCTTGCAGAACTCAAGATGGCTTACAATGTACTTAAAACAACAATTATAAAAAATACACAAAAGAACACAATTTAAAGTCACAAATTGGGACTGCCAATAATTAAAAGCATATTATTCAGACATGCAATTCAAGCTACAATGGCAAATTTCCTATCCTATAACCCAAGAACAGTTTAAGTATGTCAAGGCAGAAGTCTCCAGACCCACATTTCATAGGAAGTCTCTTTGGGGACTTCTAGACATCTCCAGTTGAAAGAATCATATAGTAGGTGGCACGAAAGACCTCTAACTGAGGCCCTGGAGAACTGCTGCTGGTCAAAACAGACATAACTGGCTGTGATTGGCCAATAGTCTGACTCAGAATAAGGCAGTGCTTATGAAGGAATCTGTCCCCTCTACAGCAGGCAGGAGGGCACACCATTCTGGAAAACTAGAAAGGCCAATGGACACATTGGGAGTTTGAAGTGTGTATCTGTGTATCTCCTTGGAGCAGCTGCATATTCTCACCATACCTAACCTACTTTGCAGAGTTGCTGTGTGGATAAAATGGAGGAGGGAAAAATGCTGTCCTTGGTTCCTTGGAGGAAGGATAAAATAATAATGTAGTGAGTAGATGGATAGGGTTTGCAAGTAATGTGGTGGGATAGACCTGAAAGCATGACAGCCAAATTTGCCCTCAGTGACCCCTTTGAGAAAACCTGCTTCTATCTGTATGATGTTTCAGAACAGGCTCTGAATTCACATCAGCTTCAGAGCAGAGCTTGAGCCCACAGTCTGAAGAGCTGCTATGTTCTGCTGCCTTATATGGGCAATTGTGGGGCCTAACTTCTGTTCTGGGATCTGCTCTTTGTTTCTATCAAGATGCATACAACATATGCCGCAGTGATACTGATTCACTAAGCTCCTGTGTTAAGGGAAAGCCAAGTATATGTTCAGCTGCCTCCTCCCTCACCCTTTCCTTTTTGGCTTTGGCAGTCTTGGCAAAGAGACTTAGCAATGCAGATAGGCTTCTGGAGGAATCTGAAATGTTTTTGCAAAGTGAAACACAAGCATGATGAAATATGGGCTGCTCTCTATTCAAGTTTTATTTTGCAGAAGAGTGGTGTGCTTTTAAGCACTGCCATGTCTCCTTGCAAGAATGTGTTTTTGTTGTTTCTGGAACATGTTTGCCAGCCTTAATAACATAAGTGCTTAGAGGGTAAAAAATAAAACCTAGGCAGAGACAAAATAGATGGATATACTGATTAAACTACAGACTTTGGTTTATTTCCTGGTGTCACCTTCAGCTCCTGGGGAGGATAGGATAATCTCCCCACCCCCAGTATTACTGCATATCTTAAAGTCAAAGGTTAATTGGAACATTTTAAAGCTGAAGTCATAGAGATTGATTAAAATTCCATCTGGGTAGATTATGATGTAGTAGGGTATATTAGTATGCAGACAGAGTTCTCGCGCATATCTTTCAAATGACGTATGACTTGAAGGCACATCACAGTCTGGCAGATCTGCAGAGCTGGAGCACACCATTATATTAGCACAATTTAATTAGGCAAGATAGAGTGCCATGTTTCTAAGAGACAAGAAGATATATATCCATGTTTATTGCAAAGGTTCTTTTTATAAGTAAAATGGGTGTCCTGCTAAACAGTTTTTGTCATTACTCAAAGATTCAAACTAACAATTAAATGGTCTTTGTAAAAATCTGGTTTTAGAAGGGATTTACTTTGATGGATTAGATTGGCCTCTTGGTTTCCATTATGTTCCTGTGTCATGCTGTTTTAGTGCAATATTTAAGCTTGGATAAAAGCTGTGTTGTATTTACAGAAACAACTCACGATTAGTTTATCAAGCTACCTGTGAATGCTTACAAAATCTGCCCTGCTGAATTTGTTTTCTTCCTGGGAACAAATCTTACCAAAATTCTTTGTTGCTGGAAGGCAACCAGGATGAAACCCAAACCATAATGCAACTGTAGAATAACACCAGAGCAGAAGCGAGGGTATTTGGTTATCCCTCATAATACTTCTTCATTGACTACACTAAAGTCTTTGATTGTGTAGATCACAATTACAACAAACTGTGGCAACTGTGGCAAGGGCTTCTAGTGTCCTGGCCCCACTGCTGGACCTCCTGATGGCACTTGGTATTTTTGGCCACTGTGGGACAGAGTGTTGGACTAGATGGGCCATTGGCCTGATCCAACATTGGCTTCTCTCATGTTCTTATGTTCTACCGTCCTTAAAGAGATGGGAGTACCAGACCGTCTCACATGTCTCCTGAGAAACCTGTATAAGGGTCAAGAAGCGACAGTTAGAACCGGATATGGAACAACTGATTGGTTTAGCATAGAAAAAGGAGTATGACAAGGATGTATATTGTCATCCTGCTTATTTAATTTATATGCAGAGTACATCATGCAGAATGCCGGCTTAGATGAATCACAAGCCGGAATTAAGATTGCCGGGAAAAACATCAACTGCTTCAGATATGCAGACGATACCACTCTAATGGCAGAAAATGAAGAGGACCTAAAGAGCCTCTTTCTCGAAGTGAAAGAGGACAGTGCAAAGGTTGGCTTGAAACTCAACATAAAAAAAACCTAAGATCATGGCATCCGGCCCCATCACTCCTTGGCAAATAGAAGGGGAAGTCGTGGAAGTAGTGACAGACTTCACGTTCCTGGGATCCAAGATCACTGCAGATGGTGACTGCAGCCATGAAATTAAAAGATACCTGCTCCTTGGGAGGAAAGCGATGGCAAACCTAGACAGCATAATAAAAAGTAGAGACATCACCCTGCCAACAAAAGTCCGTATGGTTAAAGCAATGGGATTCCCAGTAGCAATGTATGACTGCGAGAGTTGGACCATAAGGAAGGCCGAGCGCTGAAGAATAGATGCTTTTGAATTATGGTGCTGGAGAAGACTCTTGAGAGTCCCTTGGAGTGCAAGGAGATCAAATCAGTCAATCCTAAAAGAAATCAACCCTGACTGTTCCCTGGAAGGCCAGATCCTGAAGCTGAAGCTCAAATACTTTGGCCACCAAATGAGAAGGGAGCACTCACTGGAGAAGACCCTGATGCTGGGAAAGATAAGAAGGGGAAGGCAAAGGATGAAATGGTTAGACAGTGTTATCGATGCAACAAACATGAAATTAAGCAAACTCTGGAGGACAGCGGAAGACAGGAGGGCCTGGCGTGATGTGATCCATAGGGGTTGTGAAGAGTCAGATTCAACTGTGCGACTGAACAACATAATAGTAACTAGTATAAAAGCATCTTAACATTAAGAAAACTAATATCTTCAGTAGCAGAAATACAATTTAGCTTATGTCTGTTGTTGAGAATAGGATATCATGGTATTGTGACCATGATGATGTCATGACTGTGGGTCACCACAGCCAATAGGAGCTGACGTATTCATTTCATTCCCTTTTGTGTTACACATACAGCTCACTATACATTGCTGGCATAAATGTAATACACCAGTGATTTAAATATGTATTATCAATTGTTATTAGAGTAAATTAAAGTGGATGTAGTATTTCTTTATGAGGAAAGCACCCAGAGGAAATACTAGGTATCATCCAAAAATGTGCTGGGGAAAGGGGAAAGTCCCCTACTAAGCTTCACTGATATTTTTTTTAAAAGCATGAAACAAAATTATCTGACTCTTGTGAGAGCGCATAAACGTTTCTTGGTGAAATTAGCATTCACCTGTCATTAGATCAGTGAGTTATTTTTGACTGATGATGATCTTAAAAGCTTAACTGAATAAATTTTCCTTACCTAGGTTAAAGTGTTGCCAGTGCTGACACCTTGTCATTTTGACGGGGTGCAATTTATGAGACTCTCTCATTACACAGTGTAAGTATACATCAGCAAACGGAGGGTTACACATCTAAAATAACGCTCTGTGCATGCTGCAGTCAAATCAAACATGACATTTCCCAGAAAGTTCACAAGCCCTTTTCTTCAAGAAACAGCTGAGTATTTCTGTCTTCTTGAGATAAAAGTGAAGAAGGAAAAAATATTGGGTTGGAAATGTGTTTCCAGTCATGCAGGCAGAACGTGCATTTATAAAACCGGTTGTCTTTTTGCTAAATATAATGCTCCAAGTTATTTACAATCTATAGAAAAAAGTCACACATTAAAACAATAAAAAGAGAAGTAGCTGTGCAGATTACGGATATGTTGTAAAAGGGAAAAAAGAATTAACAGAAGTCTTTACTCTGTGCCAGAATCTTAATAGTGAAGAGAAATGACCTGAGGGAAAATGGTGGTCTTCATCCTGTGACTCAGGACCCCCAGATATGTTCTAGAGCCCCACTTGCTGTGCCAGAGGCTTCTATAGAACTGTCATTTTGGGTTACCTTTTGGAAGGAGAGATGAAAGGTGCCAAGTACATTGTTGCAACTTTTGGAAGGAGAGATGAAAGGTGCCAAGTTGTCTACCTTTCTTTGTGTGCAAGCTGAAGAGAGCGTTAGGAAGCTGAGGTCATTCACTGGCACAGAGTATTCCCCCATGACTCTCAGCTGGCCTGTTCCTCACTCCTGGCTTTTTTGGCTTGTGTTTCCTGTCCCCAGCTCTTTTGATTTGCCGCCCACGGGCTTAACACCCATTAGGTCATAGATTGGTCTTCCCCTGATTTCCTGTTACGTGCTTGCAGGTCAAGGGGTTACATAGGTGGAGAGTGAAGACCACAAACGTACTAGTTTCCAGCTTTCATTATTTTAAGAAAGCACATCTCTAGCACTTTTCCTTTAGGACATAGATCAACATGGGTAGCCGTGTTAGTCTGTCTGTAGCAGCAGAAAAGAGCAAGAGTCCAGTAGCACCTTAAAGACTAACAAAATTTGTGGCAGAGTATGAACTAGCTGTATCTGAAGAAGTGAGCAGTGACTCATGAAAGCTCCTACCCTGCCACAAATGTTGTTAGTCTTTAAGGTGCTACTGGACTCTTGCTCTTTTCTACTCCTTTAGGATATAAAATGGAAAGGGTGCAGACTGTACACTTCCCTTTATAATTCTGCAACATGAGGCTTAATTTTTTTAAATGGGAAGCTAGGAACTAGTACATTGTTGCAATAGATTGTTAGGATGATATAATGTTATAGTGATCTGTTGATTACTGTTTTTTTAAAATGCCCCCCAAGATCTCCCATGATCAGGGGATAGCAGCTGAGGGGTGACTGAGGCAAAGAGCATCAGCAATGAGAGGTATATAGAGCATCATCTCCATGTGGAAGCAGCCCAGTTGAAAACTTTGTTTGCTCAGGCTTTTCTGTTGACTTAGTTGGGTTTGTGGCTGTGTTTATGAGGTCATGATTTGTGTTTGTATTGTTTGGATTTAGTGCTAACTTTGTAAAATCTGTGAAATTACTGGATTTATTGTAACTGTTGATTTTACTCATGTAAGTCTCCTTAAGAACCTTGCACTTAGAGTTGTTGCTGGTTATGCATTAATCATTCCATTTCATTTCAGTGGGTTCAGAGTGAGTGGTCTGAAAATAAATTGTAGCATTATGTTTCCTCTACCTCACCTAACAGAAATCATACTCTGCATGGGTTCACTATTTACTATAAATGATATTTAAACATAGCGACATCTAGACCAGAGGTCCCCAGTGTGGTGCTTCTGCTCAGCAATGCTTCTGATTGACTACTCAAGAATTGGTTACCTGTACTGATTTTTAAAAATGTTACTTTGGCAGTAGCTGCCACCTCAACACATGAACCGTCACTGTGTGACTGAAGGTATGCTGTGACCAGTGTTCCCTCTAAGCTGAGTTAGTGTGAGCTATCTCACAGTTTTTTAGCCCCTGGCTCATACATTTTTGTCCTAGCTCAGGAAGGGGTGGCTCCAGAGCAAACGAATCTATGCAGTAGCCAAATCACCTGCTCACAGCTTTAATGCCAGTAGCTCACAAAGTAGAATTTTTGCTCACAGGACTCCACAGCTTAGAGAGAACATTGGCTGTGACAGCCATTTCATGGCTGGCTCTGCCTACTGCAACAACCACTTTTGGCAGTTATTTTGTGGCTGTGCCCATAATGCTACATCAGAACTCCAGAGTTGCCCACAGGGTCAAAAAGCTTGGGGACCTCTAATCTAGAGAAATGATTAACTTCATGGCTGGAAGGATCATAGTATAGCAGAGTAAGGCCACAGAAAATACATCAGGTTTCTTGTTTCTGAAAACCTGTTTGCAAGTTCTTCAGTCCTCAGGGACATAGTCTTCAATACCACCCATACTGTTGGCTTTATCTATTAATTGAGCTCCTGGGGAGGAATAAATACGAACAACGATTTCTGATATAATCTTGATGCAAGCTTTTCCCTCAGTTGACGAACGTTCCAAAGGGAGTAACTTAGGGCCTCTTGGCATGCTTTTCAACAAACAGTTATCTCTTCCTTATGCACCACATGGTAACAGAAGACCATACAAGACAAATAATAATATTTGTGCTCTAAATGCAGTAATCTTAATCACACTAATAAATAGATTTTCTAAAAATAAATATTTAAGAAATCCTACCATCCAAGCATCCGTCATTTAGAGTTATTAGCTGGCAAACCTAATTGGTAGGAGAATGGAAGAGAAAACCACAGGGAAATAAGGAATTAGAGAGGTTTCTCTGGACATCTGTTCAGTGGCTTCATTTTCTTTTGCTTGCTTCTCCCTCCCCCAATGGTATATGCCAACTTTCTACCTGAGTAATATATTTCACATGAATTATCTACATAGAAATACCAGATGTAGCCTTTTGCAACCAGATTTCCTTTGGGGGAACAAATGCACTTATCTCTTGATAAAACTACCTTAGAAAAATTGGTTTCATATTATAGATCTTCTTCATTATGAGCAAGCTGTGTCAATGTTTTGGTACTGTATATGGTTTTATCGAGGGTTATTTGTTTATTTATTATTTAAAACATTTATTAGCCACCTTTCTACCTTGTGAAAATCTAGATGGCTTACAATATAAATAGAACAGCAGTTTAAAAACAAACACCTCCCCACAATTTAAAATCACAATTATGACTGCTAATAAATAAAAAGCTAAATTAGTTGAACACAGTCCTAAATAAATTATCCTGTGCCATTAGAGCTTCCCATGGCTATTTGTAGAAGCCCAGCTAATTCCACTATATGATATTTTACCCAAAAATCAATACAGAAAGCTAACTCTATTCTCAATATGCATTTTTCAAAACAAAGGCAATTAGTATTTCTGTTCTTGTAATGGAGATAACTATATTCCACTTCATATATGTATCACTGAAAAGAGTTCCGACATACCTTTAATTATATCTTCTTTCCCTGACACTGCTACAGTTATTTAAAATGCTGTGTACAGGCTTTACTACAGCTTTGACAGTAATACCAAAGACATCTGACGTTCTCTGAAACCTTTCTTGTACAGGATTACCTAGGTTCCCAAGGGAGATTAGTAAAAAAAAATCCAAAATGCTGTCAAGAACCTTATTTTGGTTAAATTGGTTGTTTCTGTACATTCAAATCATTTTTGATAAGCTTTTGCTGAGCTAAGAATATAGTTTTGCTTTAAAGGAAAGAGAATTACAGCAAAACGTTTTTATATGCTTGCTTTTAATGACTAAAAGATCTGATACCAGAAGTAGCAAAAATATATCATGGACATTTTCAAATGCCGTAGGGTTGCCAATCTCCAGATGGGGCCTGGAGATCTTCTGGAATTACAACTGATTTACAGACTACAGAGATCAGTTACCATGAAGAAAGTGGCTGGTTAGGAGGATGGACTCTATGGCATTATAGCCCACTGTGGTCCCACCAACCCCCCTCCCCAGGCTCCACCCCAAAATATCCAGGAATTTCCCAACCAGGAGTTGGCAGCCCCTAGAATGAAACCATTACCATGTTTAGGCATGCTACTTTTGGTACTCTGATACAGAAATCTGAATACAGAAAAACTGTACTTGTAGTTGTGAACAGATCCACTGTCATGGGTTAGCCAGGGCTCAGAAATAGTGAGGACTCCTCACGAGAAGAGGAGCCCCGTGTAACCAGCTTTGAATTAACAGAAGTTGACCAGCAAGAGAATGAGATGCAGGCTTGTCAGGATTCACAGCCAACAGCTGGTGCAGAGCTACCAACACCCTCCAGCCCTATTTCACCAGGTGAAACTCAGTTGGCCATTCCCAGCCTACCAGTATCTCCTACACCCTTAGAGCACCACAGACAGAGGCTGAGAACAGAACTATAGGCAAGGAGGCAGAGTGCACACCTCCTGGTCTGTCGCTAGCTGCTTGCTGATGACAGAGATGAGTAGTTGCAGGATTACTTTTCAGCAGCTGGCTGCAAGCATGACCCTTAGGCATGGGGCTATAAAAACCAGCTAAGAGAGGCTGTTAGGCATGGATGCAACCTGTATGATAGATGCTTAGCCACCGACTCTGCCTTGCCTGATTCTTGGAAGCCTGGCCTTAAACTGAACGACCTCGCCTAGTCTGACTTCTGGAACCCTGACTTCAGCCAGAGCGACCCATCCCTGCCTGACTTCTGAAACTTGGTACTCAGAGCCTGCAAGCCAGTACATCCACAGTGTGCATTTTAATCATTGATTTTGTTCTGAAATACCCACAAACTGAACCTCAGTCATTGCTGCTGCATAGCTTGTGCAGAAAAATATATTTAAATATATACATGCCATTTAATAACATCCCCACCCCAAATCCCAAATTATAAAAGATATAGGCTACAGTGGTGTTGTTTCTATCAGTGTGCGTAATACATGAGATTGGATACCAAAAGCTTTATTAGTACATGGGAAACGAGACTTTCTGCTTATAGTAGTGTTACATGCTTCCTCAGAAAAGTGTATTCCTAAGCGTATGTGTGATTGGGAGGGGTGTAAGCTATAGGGGAGAGTAGGTGGGTGAGATGAAAGTTTTCTAAACCCTTCACTTGTCTGCTGAAGCTCACCTTCCCCCTGAATCTGTTTTCCCTCAGAGCATAATTCTAATACGCCTCCCCCTCCCACACTGGTATAGTTCATCAGCAGTTTGCTAAGCAATGCTGTAAGTGTCTTGTGATCAGTTTCCACCTGACCTGTCCAGCCAAATGGAAGCATTCACTAGCAAACAAAATTGCAAGTCTTTCAATTTCTATGTATCTGGTTTCTGCATCAGTCAATGATTCAGGTGCACACTCCAGTGTTGGACAGCAGTCATGTTTCTGCAGAATTACTGCTCCCAACCCAGACTATAATGCATCATCTGAAATTCTGATGCGCCTGCATAGTGCAATAAAACATTAATACTGGCTCTTATGTCAGCTTTGATTTGGAAGAAATCCATAGTTCTTCCTATTCTATATCCTAGCACCATTCATTCTCTAGAGAAGCAACTTTGGGGAACTAGTTAGGTATAGATTTCCCCACATAAATTATTATTCTAGAAAGTACTGGACACCTTCCTTTTATTGGGACACTGCATCCTTTTAAAAGTCAGAACTTTGCTTTTCTCAGTTATCACGACTACAGAGGAGACTGTATTTCCCACAAATATAAAGTCAGTAATCTCACATACACTTTTGTTAATTCAGGTTTAGATTTGCAGTTCTGGTTTTCCAGAATCCAAGATCATGCTCTTCTTTGACAGAATCTCAGGTAACAAATTACAGGGAATAATAAATTACAGAGGAATAGCAGTATTAGAGGACTGCCTTTGAATATCTTCGATATGATTATGCCAGAATAATGCTGAGATGCCACTGCAGGTGGGAGATATGCCAGCGGCAAGGCACACCTCTGCCATACTTGAATTAGGGATTGGCCTGGGTGGCACCTGGGTTACACTAGGGGAGAAGCAAGGCTTGGTCAGCATCCCAAGCCTCCCAAGCCAGTGTCCAATATCTTGCTGGTGATAACCTACCGTAACTTGCACAATCCCCATGAAATTAATGGAGAATGAAAACATAACTATCCCACCATCCTCTCATCCTCCTCCCAAAGCATAGCACAGTTTAAGATACTAACTAAATCTCATCCAATAACAGATTTTCCAAAAATGACACAAGCCCCAGCTACAACACCTTTATATCAAGGCAGGTGGCACAGGGCTATCTCTCTCTGGGATCCTGCTGGGGCAGCGTCCCTGATGGATTAAAGTGCCCTGGTCCTGCTTCTACTCATGACAGACACCGGCCTCTCTGGTGTTGGCGGGGATTATGTTTAAAGGCATCAGGGAGGCTGGGCCAGCAGCAGGGCTAAGGCAATTCTGCTGAGCAAACCTCCCCAGCACTGTAAGCATCCCACCTCCTGTCCTACACCTGACAGGCAGCTGCCTGTTGTGTAGGAGGGGGAGGGGAAGGGGGAAGGAGTATTAGAAGCCACTGTGGAGCCAGGGCTGGAAGGATCACTAAAGCGTTACTGCTGGGGCGGGCTTCCTTGTGGCTTTAAGCACCTTGCAACCACTGCTGCACCTGACAGAAAACCGCCTGTTAGGTATAGGAGGTGGGGGGAGTGTGTTGGAAGCCATCAGAGAGGCTGGGCCAGCAGCATCACTAAGGTGATCCTGCTGGGGTGGCATCCCTGATGAATTAAACTACCCTGGCCCTGCTCCTACACCTGACAGACACTCACCTGTCTGATGTTGGGGGGGATTGTATTTAAAGTCATCAGGGAGGCTGGGCCAATAGCAGGGCTAAGGCAATCCTTATGAGCAAACCTCCCCGGCAGCTGTAAACAGATTTCTAATATTATAATTTAAGAATAATTTAGAAAAGACATGCTGATTGCAAACATGCATGAGAGCATTAAAAGAGTGGTCAAATACCATATTAAAATTTTAGAAGATGACTAATGATGTTTCAGACAAATACAGGTGGCAAGTGCAAACTCAGTGAGGATTTACTGAATGACTCAAATGTTGAAAATATCATTCAGTTTATTCAGTATGTGGCCAGATGTATTTTCAATCGAAATAATTGAAATTGAAATAAATTGAAATCCATTTACAATATTAAAATTTAAGTTTCTGCAATGTATTTTTTCTTGCAGAATAGGCACCAGCTGGTTAAACAACTTAGACAATGCCAAGAGTGATTATTCATCTTTTAAGAAATCCATTGGTGATCTTCTTTTAGTATTATGAGTTGCTTCTTTGAACTGTTTGACTGAAATCTATTGTTGCGAAAAGCAAATCCCTGGTTCCCTAAGCACTTCCAAAGATCAATTTATAGTATTTTGAGAGACTGATGAAGCTTATACCAAGATCTTGGTCTTAAAGGTGCCACTGGACTCAGACTTTGTTTTGTTGCTTCAGACTCCTGAATCTATTTTTTAAATTTTAAATATTTTATTTATTCATATAATATTACAGCCTTTCAATAGAACAGAGTACGATTCAATTATACAGAACTGAAATATTGAACAGTATAATAAGGATACAAACCATCAGTAAAACTGAGTGTGAATGACTAAACACATTGGACTAGAAATACAAATGCAGGGCTGAGAAGTTCATTGAACAACCAAGATTTACACCAGCAGGGGAACAGTGTGTTAGACTAAGGAATAGATACAATCTATTCAGTGTGAGCAGAGAATAGAGAGTTGGCTTTTACTTAAAACATAGCAATCATTTGAGAGATCAGATCAACACTTGAGCATTAGAGGTTGCCATTTCTCTAGGAGACTGAGACTAGGCCTGAGGAATCTCTAAATTTATGCATATTGTATATAATTTTATCCAGGATGAATAAATCCCATAACTTCAGGTGCCATTCTTGCAGCAATGGAATTGATACAGACTTCCAATGAGATGCAATAAGACATTTAGCTGCAATTAACATTTTCATAATTAGTTCTTGTTTTGCTTTGGAGATTTTGCAATTTTCCCACAGATTGACAAGAATTGAAAATCATTACTTCCTCCCCAGATCCTTTCAAGAAATCTTGTGGGATACACATGATAGGCATTCACACCCACCTGCATCTATTAAAATGATGGTAACTTTTCCTACATATTTTATTTATTTATACCTCAGAAAGCCAAGTGTTTCAGTGTGAAGGAACAGCAAAGAGCTAGATTTAAAAATTGCTACTGATGTATACATCTAAGAAGGTTTAAATGTAGTATTTGTTGTTCAGAAGGGAGTTCAAGGAAATCTAATTTTTATTTTTGTAAGTCTTCAATCAGAGAAAATTTCCAAAAATTGTGTATTTGCTGTTTGTTTTGTTTTGAATGCCAGAGAGAATCCAGTTAACATAGTACATACTTCTTAGGCCATATACTTACTTGTCTGATAAGTTGGTAATCATTAGCACTGCCATCCTAGGAAGAGTTTCAGTCTTCCTTAGTCCATTGGGTGTAACTGTTCAGGATGGTATTGCAAGTCAGTGATTTTGTTGTCCATCAGATTCCCACAATGTACTTGCAGTGACTTCTCTAAGAGAGGTGACTGAATTCAAACAGCTGATTATAAGACAAAAAGACCATTTACTATGGTGGATATATACATTATTACTTCAGTTAGAAACAGAAGAACAAGTGAAAAATTGTATGATTAAATGGATGCAGAATTTTAGAGAGCAGATACCTATGCATCAATGGGAATGGCTATGAGAAAAAGAAATTAAGTTCACAGCCAGCCAGGTACAAAATGTTTGGTACAAAATGTTTGTATTTATTTCTATATTAAATTTATTAATCACCCAATCCCTGCTAATGCTGGGCTCTGGGCAATGTTGTTAGGCCTCGACCCCCTCCTCACTTGGGAGGATGAGCTAATGAACCTATAAACAGGTGACACAAGCAACATTCCCTCTCTTAGCATCCCACAGGGTCAATCATTCAAGACTCATCTCTGGTCTGCAAATAAGAGATCAACATAGATCCCCAGTCACATGGAATGTGTGCCATCGAATATTGACCAGAGGCAGGGCTATTTTTGGGCAGGAACGCACAGGAACGGAGTTCCCGGCTGGCTCCCAAGTTGGCCACACCCAGCAGGAACTCATTAGCATAATAGGTCACACCCAACAGCAGAAACTCATTAGGATTGGCTACATTAGGGGTGTGTGGCCTAACATGCAAAGGAGTTCCTGCTACAAAAAAGCCCTGGGTTTTGACAACAAACAAGGTAAACAGAATAACAAGCAAAAGGTGGGTGTGGCTGGATAACCACACTTCTGGTAACATGGGAGTGTGGCCTAATGTGCTAATGAGCTGTGCCATCAGGGGTGTGGCCTAATATGCTAATGAGTTTCTGCTGTTGGGTGTGGCCTGTTATGCTAATGAGTTCTTGCTGGGCTTTTTCTACAAAAAGAGCCCTGACAGAGGCATGTCTGAAAAACTGAGCCTAATGGTGCAAAGGTCTGGTTTTTGGCAGTTCTCTTCCCCCTTTAAATCCATCAATGTCAAAGATTGATTTTCTCAGAAAAGGACAGTAAATCTAACCAACTCCCTACCTTGCCTGACCTTCCCCTACCTGGCCATCCTAAGTAAAAACCTAGTAGACACCATTTTAATCCCATAATCTTTTGCATGATAGTTGTCTTGTCCAAACAATTAGAAGTCCCCAAACATAATAGACATTTCACATGAATGTTACATTGCACTTGCAATTCCTGGGAACGTTATGAAGCTTCCTGGTTAAGACAACAGTGTTTCATTCACACCATCACAGCATTGTCATGATTCAAGGGGTATAACCAGACATGCGTTGTTCAGGAATGTTTGTGTGTATCTGGACATCCACTAACTTACACAGTGCTTAGAGTGAGACGCTGGTTCGTTTTGCTCATCCTCCTTCTTGGATCTTTGTTCCTTGGATACGTAAACATAGTCCCATTGTATAAGTTCCCTTCTTTATCTCTGTAAGCTACCACCTTTATTTTCTGAACTTGTATGTGTGTTCATATAGTGTTTTTCAATTAATAATTTTTGATGTTATTCATTAATCACAGCCTGGTTCATTTTGAGAGTTCTACTGAGGGAAAAATCCCTGTAAACATAGGTGGAGATCCTGCTTGATTACACCCTCTTGCATTGTTTGGGTTTCCTGGCTAATTCCCCAACAAACTCAGAAAACCCTCACAACCACTTTGGGTAACAGATTAATGGTAGAGAATGCGGGCATTGCATCCTGCACATCTGAATAACGTGAGTGCATACACGTGTTCAGAGTGCAGATGTCCCAGAGAACTCTCACAGGGGTATGCTTGACTGATTCATAGTGTGTTATTGCTTCTATCAGGGATGGGCTTTTCCCCTTTTCACCTCTTGGGGTTGGGATTTTTGAGTATTAAAACTAAGAATTTTGTTAGGGTGTATATCGTATTGAAACCTTTATACGTATTATAGATTCCCTGTGTATAGCAGTGGGGCTGAAATCCTCATAGACATTTTTATTTTGTGCTTGAGAATCACACAGATAGGAAAACCCAACACTGATATAACACTGAATACATTTTCTTTGACTGTGGAGTAGGATCCCTCCCTTCCAAGGATTGACATTTTAAATTTGGACTAGATAGCTCAGCTTGATTCCTGACCCTCCTTTCCCTGCCACTCAGCAAAACCCAGCAGAGTGCAGCTGTAAGTTCCAGAAGAGTTCATCTCCCCTTGTAGGACTGCCAAAAGTGGTCATGAGATAAATACCTGTCCCTGAGCTACATCCCACTGTTAGGTTCACAGTTGGATGGACCAGCTGTGGTGCATAGGTCCTTGAAAGGGCTCTGTGTAGTGGATATAAGAATTCCTTGGCCAGGAGGCCCCGTCTACGTTGTATTTTTCCCCTAGAGAACTAAAATCATGTTCAAGAAGGAGCACAGCTGGGAGAGATGGGTGGTCGAGAAAGGACCAAACCCATGACTCCTTCAGAGTCACTGACTCCCTGCAAACACTGTGTGGTGCTTTTCAGATGCAGTGTGAATCTAGAAGTTGTGAGGCTCCAAGAAGGATGCCTTCGTGGCTTGGGGTTTGTGGGCTGCACTGAATTACAATGTGAGCCTTGTTAGGGAAGCCAATGAAAAGCTTGAGCTTCAGGCTCAAGAGTTAGAGAACCTACAGGCTGAGAAGTATGATCTGCTTGTAGACAAAGACAGTATTGCAACTGCTGCCCAGAACACAAAGGTGAAATTAGAGGAAGCAGTAACTAGAGCAGAAGCCGCTGAACAGAAAGTTGCTCTTTTGGAAAAACAGCTTGGCCAAGCCCAGCAAGCTGCCCAATATTTGGCAAATCAAGCCAAGATTCAGTGCACTGAGGTCAGAGACGTGCCAGAAGGAAATTGGATCCCTAAACCAGCAGTTGGGACTCCAAAGAGCTCTGATTGCATCTGTACACCCAGAAACGCTCATTCATCTCCCAGATCAAACAGCTTCTGAGGCTCTACCAGAAGATGCCATCTCCAAAACTCCTTACTTTCCTGACTGGGACAATCCTGTTCCTGTGAACTCAGTCAATGTAAAAATAATGGACAAGCACTGTCCCAGTGGACACACTGAGCATTTTGAGATCCAAGAAAGAGTTGCCTGGAAATCCACAGAAGCCCAAAATATTGCTGACCAGTTAGGACCTTTTAATAAGGACACTGGAATAGCTTGGCTCACCACAGTTTCTACTCTGCATCCCAATGGCAACGGGAGTGACCTAACCCAGTTAGCATGACTTTGTGCCTCTGGGATAGATGCCCCCGCCATTGAGTCAGGGATAGCAACTTGAAACCTAACCTCCCTAAATATGTTTCTATGGATGCAAGAAGTTGTGCAGTTGGTCTGGCCTGGACAGACCACTGACATGCTCTATGTCATGGAATGACAAGATCCTGGGGAAAATCCAGAATCATATATAACATGCAAGAAACTACTTGCCCTCATTGCAGAGAAGGTCTCCGGTCATCAGGGAGTTCCTAACTTTGACCAGAATGAATTCAAAAGAATGCTTCATGTAGGTCTCAATTCCCAAACCAAACTTGCTCTAGGCCCTGTAAACCCTACTGCACTCACATGAAATGAATTAGCAACACAGATCAAACAGGTGGCAGACCTTTTTTTGAGAATCTGGAGCCCTTAAGGCACCCACCCAGAATCCCCAACTAAATCCTGACTCCAGACAATTGGAACCCATTCAGACAGTCACCTATGCAAACAATGGCCCCCATTCCCAGTATAGAAACGGAGGCTACCACCCCGCACAGCCTCGCACTGGCTGGAATCAAGAGCGAAATTGGTATGGAGGAGGTAGTAGAAACTGGAAGGACTCAAAACAGCGTTCTGGTTCCAGAGGCCCCCGCCATAGCCAGGGCACTCCTGACAGTCCCCAGAGACCTAACACAAACTTGGACAACTTTAGAAGCCAGATCTTGTTCAGCTTAAGAACACAGGGGCAGACTACTACCCAGTTCAATGAACTACCCACATCTGTGCTTGCCACAGCTCTTTTTGCTAAACTTGACAATCAGAGAAAAGCAGCCAAATCCAAGCCTGTTGCTTCCCTTGAAGAAATTCATCCCCTTCCCCAAAGACCCTAGGGACTGGAAATTTATGCTGGAGTGCCTGAGGTCCATGCCTCTTCCCCAAGGAGTTGTGGCCAAACTTGTGCCTAATGATTGGGGAAGACCGATGGTAAAGGCAGGTGTCAGGACCTCTGGGAATAAATCTCCTGCCTCCCTTTTAGTTGACACTGGAGCTGCACTCAATATCCTGCACCGTGATTTAGCAGCATGCGGTAAACTTACCACTAGATCTACAATCCTTGAAGGCTTTGGAGGAGGGATTCACTGAACCAATATCTAGGCTAACATTCCTATTACAGTGGGAATGATTAGAACCTGTATTGATGCATGTGAAAATCAAGGAGAAGACCATGGCATGTTAGGAATGCCTTTTTTCTGTCAACATCAACTCATTATAGACCTTGCCAACAGTCTGTTGTGGCAAATCCTAAGCAGAGCTTATGAAATAAACTCTGTCCACCGGTGTGCAGCCATAAAAGCTGCCCCTCCATAAAAATCTTTATGCAAAGGGAATGTGTGAAAAACAAAAGTTGTTCCTTCCTCCTGCCAGGAGATTGGAAACCCTCAATTTGCATCCGCTCCCCACTGTAAGAACCGGAAGCTATATAACAAACCAAGAGCTTTTCTGCTTTATAGACAAGGCACATAGACTGTCAATTCCAAAACAAACTCAGGAAACCCTCACAACCACTTTGGGTAACAATGGCCCCTGCCACACGGCAGGGAAAACACGGGGCGAAGCGCGGCTTTTAAAAGCCATGCCAAAAAAGAAACGCCGCGGTGGGATCCCACGGATCCCGTTAGCCGTGCGCCATTGCTCCCCGGCATGATCAGATGCCGGGGAGGAAGAGACGAGTGGGAGGGGGAGGCTGCCAAACTGCGCATGCTCGAGCATGCGCAGTACAGCAGGGGGCAGGGGATGCACCGGCGAAAAGACGGCCCATGGCCACGGCCGCATTTGCCGCAGCCCATTCAATTGAACCACCCAGGTAGGTGGTTCTTCTTTGATGCGCGTTTCGGGCGGTTGGGACGGATCGGGGACGGCCACGGCACAATTGCCAGATGTTGCTGTGTGATCGCACTTGTTGGATGCGGCCCCGATCCATCCCTCTCCTGGCCCAAAATGCCTCGTGTGAACAGGGCCAATGTAAAGCAGTCATACAAACTTGTCTGAAAGCACTTAAGAAAATTAATAGCACTTTTCAAAAAAAAAAAAAAGATCAGATCGTGAATACTAATTAATCCAGTTTCAAACTGCTGGCCACTTCGCATGTGGTGGGAGAGAAGGGCAAGACAGATAACCAGCAGGAGTAGAAAAGGGTGCCAGCTAGGTGTAAACTCTTGCTGTCCTCAACCAAAAGCCTGGCGGAACATCTCTGCCTTACAGGCCCTGCAGAACTGCATAAGATCCCTCAGGGCCCTGATGGTATTTGGCAGAGAGTTCCACCAGGTTTGGGCCAGGACCGAAAAGGACATAGCTCTGGTCGAGGACAGCTGGACAGCTTTAGATGGTATATAACCCCAATGGATATTGAGAAAGTACAACGATAAAGGAAAATGGTGAAAATGTCAAGACGTAGATGGAACCTTTTACCATATGTGGTGGACTTGAAACAAAGCAAAAGGTATTAAAAGGGAATACATGGAAAAATGCAGAACATATTAAAATTTAAATTCTCCATGGAAACTAAGAATATGCTATTAGGTATACTGCCTAATAAATTACCAAAAATTTTGGAAGAGTTATTCAAATACATGGTGACATGGTGGCTAGAATTATCTGCGCAGCAAAATGGAAAATAGACATCTGTCCAAGCTTAGAAGAATGGGAAAATAAACTTGCCCACCATGCAGTAATGGCAAAATTAACAACCTATTTGAGAAACAGATCAATTATGAAATCTGAGAATTGGAGTGTGTATTATGCAAGCAGGAGACAAATTTGGAATGAGAAACAGTTTAAAAATAGTATATAAATGTATAAATGTACCGCAATGCAGAAGCAAAACAAGATCAAGTTTTAAATGTAACATCTTGAATATAAATGTACAAGGAAGTGGATTTTGAGCAGAATATTTTCTTATTATATGAGATTGGCGAAATATGTAATATTGAATATGTAGTAATGATGAAACTAAGAATGTAGCTGCAAAATAGATCAGTTTTGAAATTTGAAATTTAAAATATTGACTATAAAAGTACCCCAACAGAAGTAAGGACCATTGTATTTTATAGGTAATGTCTTAAAAATTATAATGAAGGGGATGTTGGGGAGAAATATTATCTGTTTTATACACTCTGTTATATATAATTATCCTTGATAATTATATAATGTTATATAATTCCTCTTTTCCTTTTTGTATTTCCTCTATACTTTTACTTTGTTTTCTAAAATAAAAAATATATACAAAAATACTTGCAGTGACTTGCCCTGTATTTCTTTCTTCACATGAACTAGATAAAGTGGTATCTTTGATTTCACCATTGTTTTGGGTCACATGATTATGCAATCTGTTGAACCTTTGAAGGCTTAAAAACATTCAGGATAAAAAAGAAGTGAACACATTACGGTACCTACAGAGTTTAGCCTGTGTAAGATATCATTTGTCCTGATTTACATGCAAAACACAATTGAAAAGGAAGATAGATATTTTGCATTGCTTTCCTTGTGTAATACTTATTTGTGAGCAAAAAGCAGTACATCAGGAAGAAAGATTATAGACAAGTGCACTAGGGCTGCCAAGTGGGGGCGGGGGTGGGTAAACTCCCGCTTTGGAGGCCC
This sequence comes from Gekko japonicus, assembly GCF_001447785.1. Classification (NCBI taxonomy): domain Eukaryota; kingdom Metazoa; phylum Chordata; class Lepidosauria; order Squamata; family Gekkonidae; genus Gekko; species Gekko japonicus. The sequence goes on along the minus strand of NW_015167541.1, from coordinate 1,164,261 downwards.
GATTTCCGCCGCCGCGGAATCGGGCCCCGGGGAGAACTCTGCCCCTGAAGCGCAGTGTGGCCTCCGGTGACGCAACCACATCAATCATGTTGGGGGCGTGGCCCCGATCGTCGGAGGGAAAACTCTATGGTAAGAAAATTGGACTTGGCAACCCTAAAATGCACTCTCTGATAAAGTAGTTATGTACTAGTGGGGAGTTTTTCATGTAGGCAAGCATTCAAAAATATTCCACCAACAGTCTGAAATAATATAGTCCATTTCAGATTCAGAATTCTGCCATCTCATTCCTTCACTATCCTGCACAGATAAAACCACCTGGGGTTTGTTGTTTAGCATTTTTTTTTAAAGCTAACATGACATCTGCTTGTTCTATCTCAAACTTTCCTCAGTTGCTCTTGGATGGGGAGGCCAGTATCATATCTTGGTTCCTGGTACAGAATTGTAACAAGCCATTCTCTCCAGCAATTCCATGCTATGCATGTAACCTCATATCATGTATGAAAGGGGGAAAAAATCTGAAATAAATTAATAGAATATTTTATGGTAATGGACTAGGAGCTTTAGACAGGTCTTCTGGGCCTCAATAGATCCCTTGCATGGATCCTAGCTTTAAAGTCTTCTAAGTCATTAATCAACTATGCTCAGTCTCTCTTGCTGCCCCTTGTACCTAGAGCACACTCTGAGCTGGGTTGCCAGATCCCTCCTGGCCACTGGCGGGGGGTGGAGGGGTAGGTTTACCACATACAGGTTGAAAAAAATCCTGGAGATTTGGGGGTGGAGCCTGGGGAGGACAGGAACATCTCTGGGGTACAATGGCATCCTCCAAAGCATCCATTTTCGCCAGGGGAACTGATGTCTGCAGTCTGGAGATGAGCTGTAATTCCAGGGGATCCCCAGGTCCCACCTGGAGGTTGGCATCCTTAACTCTCTCCCTTTCTTACTCTTCCCCCCTTTTCAGATCACTCTGCCTTTTCTGTCAACTGTTTTGGAGTGGAGACCTCTGTTTTGTGGTTTGTAAAGCAAAATTTAATTTGATGGAACTGTATAAATAACAATAAAAATAATAATCTCAATCTTCTCAAACTCATAACCTGTATAGCATGGTTATGCTGGTTCATTCCTAGGCAATCGGAAGTCAGACCTCATTGTAGCAGATATGTTAAAGAATAATCTGCTTGTATTTCTGTCCATAGAAAAGGAATTAAAGTATCTTTAGAATTCATTTGTGGTCCTGTGAAGGCTATGAGGAAACTAATGCATTTTTAGTAGGTCGGTATTGAATCCCTGCAGCTATTGTGGAGAATCCATATTTAAACTTTCTTTGTTGGAAGGGAAGGCTCTGGGAGAAGAGGATCTAAAGCAGTAATAATCAATATCACTCAGAATACATGGGGAAGAGGCTGATGTCAATAATTTAGGGGAGGCAGAAAATGTAGAGAAAAATAAATGTGTATTGTGAAGAAATGCATTTTCTCTTTGGAGCTTTGAAATGAGCAAAAGCCTCACTCTGAGTTTTAAAGGTATTTTTCCCCTCTGGGGAGAGAACAAGCAGGAAGATGGGGGGAGGTCTGTTCAGTTGCTTTCCAGACTTACCCCAGCCCACCTTCATACAAATGCTTATAGGTCTAGAAATGGGATGGTCAAGCTGCCCCCCCCCCTCAAGCAGGGAATACAGATTTGGAGGAATTAAGGCTAGAAAGTCTCCAGGAAGAAATTTCTGGAGACATCAGGAAAAGCTTCCTTGACCTGGCCTGACTGGTCTTTTAATAGTAACTAAAAGACTAACAGACTGGGTCAATGGGAGGGGAAGAGAGAGATGATAAAACTCAGGGCAGCAAGGAGGACACTCTCTTTCTTTTGGTGCTGAGTCCATCAGAGTGGACAGAACTCTTAAGGCAGCCATTGACTATGTGTTGGCCTGGAAGAGCTGGAAAAAGCTTCAAGGTAATGGTCACTCTGTAGAGAGCTGTAACTGCATTTTACCCATTTCTTTTTAAACCTTTGCTCAGTCTGATGCTGTGTTAAAAGTATGATCGTCAACATTTTCTTTTAAATAAATACTTTATAACTTTGCTGCTTGTAGTGATTCTCTGTACTACATAGACCTACACTGTCTTGGACATGCTATTTTAAAAGGAGTGCCAGGGGGAAGGCAGTCATTTGGCAAGTGGTGACCAGGTGCTGGGCAGTGGGAGACTCAGAGGTAAGGCCTCAGAACTTGGAAGGGAAGCTGGGAGTCCTGACCAGTGTTCCCTCTAAGCTGAGTTAGTGTGAGCTAGCTCACAATTTTTTAGCTTCTGGCTTACAGATTGTTGTCTTAGCTCAGGAAAGATGGCTCCAGAGCAAACTAATGTATACTGTAGTCAAATTGCTCACTCACAACTTTAATGCCAGTAGCTCACAAAGTAGAATTTTTGCTCACCAGACTCCACAGCTTAAAGGGAGCATTGGTCCTGACCCTCCCAGCAGGCAATTCCTACAAAGTTCAGGTGGTGGTGGTAGTGGGTTACCGGAGAGAGAAAACTTGTTGACAAAACCTTGAGGGCAGGGTGAAATAGGGCCTGCAGGCCAGAGCAGGCCCATTTTGCCACATGTATATATAACATTTTAAACTTTATATGACCCTGTTCACACGGAGCATTTGCCCCGCAGAAGGCATGATAGCTGGGCGGATTTTCCAGGTGCAATCACACCGGAACATCTGGGAGGCGTAGCACACCTGTTGCCAACCTGTGGCATGCCACTGAAGATGCGCATTTAAAAGGTACCTGCAACAACCTACTGGCCAATGGTTTGCCACGGGCTGCATACGGACTCCCGCAGTGTGATCGCGCCAGCGCGCGGCTATTCCCCCGGGTCGTCCTCTTTGCTGCGCGTGCCAATGGAGGAAGCCCCGGTGTGCCGCTGTCACATCTGATTGCCTAATAGCAGATTAGAATGCAACGGCGCAAATAGCCACGCCTTCCCCCCTGCGTTATCTGGCCTGTGTGACCGGGACCTATGTTTACATTTGTTTGCCTTTACAACTGCATGAGAACAATATTTCCTTTGTTGTTGGAGATACTATGGCCCCGGCACGGAGCATTAGGCACGCTAGAGAGATGGAAGATAGGCGGATTTTCCGGGCGCGATCTCATTGCCACATCTGGGAAGCGTAGAGCTCCCGTGGCGTACCCGAGGCTTCCCGTGGAAGATGCGGGGTAAAATACTAGTACCTCGGAGCTACTAGTTTCTGGAAACCGCGGGGCAAGGGTGCGCGTCTGATCGCATTTCCAGTGGTAGTTCCAGCACCCGCCCATGTCCCCTTGCAAAACGTTCCCCCCCCAAGTCTCCACAGATGCGCACAAGCACCCAACGGAGCATGCGCACATTTAAGTTTTAAAAACAAAACACAACCCCGTTTGCCGCTCCGCTCTGCTTCTTTGCCGTGTGTGTGATCGGCACCTCCCCCCTAACCACGGGAGCTCGATGGGACCTCAACCTGAAGCCTGATCGCGCAGTCACGTGTTAGTTTGCTCCGGGGCAAACAGCCACGCCTCCCCCCCCTGCATTTTCCTGTCCATGTGGCCGAGGCCTATGAATATCTACTACAAACCCATAATCAGGTTCCTGCTGCATTTTCTCAATGATTTGTGTTTTATTAAATCTCAGTCCTGAGCCATGACTGTTTGCCTATCAATCCTCTTGTATCCATGGTTCAATTACTGTTAGTGGCTTTCTGATTGTTGATAACATTTGTTTCTTTATGACTGTTCTGTGGTGTTTCCAGCTTCTATTACAGAAGAGTCAACTTTTCCATGAGTTTAATAAATTTTCCAACAGGCAATGAAAACAGCACTTGCTCTCCGCTCCCCTCCCCTTGCCAACATTCCCTCACCAGAGCTCCAGTAGGCTGGCAAGCAGAGCATGCTCAAAACCTCCCTCCATTCCCCCAAACAAACTTCGACACCCACCCCGGAGCAGCTTGGTTATCTGCAGCCTCTCCCAGCCGACTGGCTGGCTTGGGAACAATGCAGGTGAGCTGATCACGTTCTAATCCCCCTCCCCCCACCAAACAAACTTTGCCATGCACCGCAGAGGGACCTGCTCGTTTGCAGCCTCTCCAAGCCGGCTGGTTGGCTTGGGAATGATGCAGGCGAGGTGAACACACTCCAACCCCTCTCCCCCCGCCAAACAAACTTCGCCACGCACCGCAGTGGCCCGGTCGTCTGCAGCCAGTCTCTGAGCATGCTCCAACTTCCCCCACCGCCAAACAAACTTCACCACGCACCGCAGGGACCCGGTCACCTGCAGCCAGTCTCCAAGGCAGCTGGCAAGCTGAGCAAGTTCCAACCTCCCCCCAAACAAACCCCACCACCCACCCCAGAGTGGAGCGGACTGTGCCCTCCCCTGCCATTTGGGCTGGCGTCAGCGACAAGAAGATCCAGCAGCACATGCAGCCCCCCGGCAGCCTAACTTGCTCCGGTGCACACTAGAGGGAACTGATGCTCTAGCCCTCATCTCTATGGCTTTCATAGCCATAGAGACTTAGAGGACTAAAATGCTAGAGCGTCACTTTTCTGGCTACCATTTTGTCCCCCGAGGCCCAATTTCAAAAAAGCAGATAAGGGGGTTTAAAGCGGGGGTTCCCCCGCCCTCAGCGGGGGCTTGGCAAGCCTACCAATAATTGATTTTACCAAAAAATCTTTCTCTATGGTTTTAGGAATTGCCAGTGATTGATAAACAATACAGTAGTGCTTTACTGTTCCACCTTCTACTTTCTCTTGTAAGACACTAATGCTATTTAGATGTCTGTAGATCTCATGAGATTTCCCACTATATTTTTATTTGGCATGCATTTTCTACAGACAGTAGTCTTGTTAATTATTCTGATTAGTCAGTATAGTAGGAGAAAACTATAAAAAATAGCTTTTATAGTTTTCCCTCCCTACACATAACCACAGAATTGTGAGACTAGAAAAAGGCTAATTGTGCCATGCTTAGCATGCCTGGAAAGCTGCCAGAGTTTCACTATTTTATCCAGAATTTTTTGTCATAAAAATTATAGCTAAGTGAGAAAATACTTGTAAAATCCATTTTAATGCAATTTCCCTCAAAACAAATACATAGCCACTGAGGAAGCTAAATAAAATTGTATAATTTTATTGGATTACTAAAGTCATTTTGTTAAATCTGTCAATCTTTGTATTTTAGCTGCTTGAATATGGCTCCCTTGAGATCTTTTACTTGACATTTTTATATAGGTATTCACATTTCTTTTCCTCCAGAGATTTTCTGCTCCTTCTTACATAGCCTTTGTTCTGTATCTATTGTTCCTTTTATTGGTGCTGTCACAGAATGAAACCTTAAAGCCTAAGTCGTTTAAGGGAGTTGTCTCTGGAGTCATACTGGGCAAACATCCAGGCTCGAAAAGATTCCTGAAAGGCAGAGATTCTCAGAGACAAAGGGGGAAAATAATTTGGTTTGGGTTGGGGAATATCAGACTGGAGCAGAGTTGATGATCAAGGAACAGCTGGGCTTGGTTGACAGTACTTTCACAAGTGATGCTAGAAATATACTTTCATCTATAATGTATCACTTCGGAGAATTACTAACGTGATATAGAAAGCAGAGGCCTTTTAAATGTTGTGCTTTCTAGTCAGTGTAGCTTTTTCATGCAGTTAGCATAGTTTTTACATACAAATCAATAAAGTGCATTTGAACTACTCCTGCAGCATTTTTGTCATGTTATCACATTTGGCTCTTGTCACATTGTGGGTGTGATAGGAAGTTTGTGCCTACCACAAGAAGCAGCAGAAATAGATTTCCCTAGTTGCCTAGGCCAATAAATGATCCTACCCTGGAAATCTTTTGTGTGTGTGTCAGAGAATATCCTTGGAATAGTGTCAATGCATTTCCAACATATGGGAAACAAATTTGGGAAGAGAAGCTTTAATCAGCAAGCACAGTAAAAAGCAGGGTCTGAAACAGCTGATGATGTATTCAGACCAGTGCTCTTTCTGCATTTCGTGCATGTTTTCCCCTCACTGTCATATTATTTATTTAAAATATTTGCATCTCACTATCTCTTCTCACATAGGTCCACAAACATGCTAACATCACTAGCAGTTATCTAGTCTATTAGGTCCACACTGCCAAAATGCCAATGAACTTCCCAAGGGAAGAGGTTCTACAACCTTATAGAACCACCAAAAATCCTGCCTTGTATGGCCACTCACCATACATCAGGGGTCATTTCATAGAAAAAGAGGTGCAGGAGCTCATTAGGATAACTTATTAGTATAACTTATTTGCATATGCCACACCCCCTGACATCACTGGAAGTGTGTCAGAAGGCAACACCTACCGCTCAGGGTCCACTGGACTGTTTTGGATTGCTAGCTACTGGGTGGGGGGATGTGCAGATCTGTCCTCACAGAGGAGGGAGAGCTTGTACCTGAATAAAACTTGGTCTTAAAGGTGCCACTGGACTGTTTTTGGACCGGGGTGGGTGGGGGGAGCTCTGCAACTTCCTTGTGTGCTTCTTTCTCTGACTGAGGGCTGCTGGGAGCAGGGGGTGGGGCTTGTTGCATGTGCCCGCCCCCTGGGCTCTTTACTGCTGGAGCTCTGCTCCTGTGCGCTCCTGCAGGAAATGACTCCTGCATCTGACAGTGGGAGGTCTTAAACTTAATGTATGCAGTGTTTTTGTATATTTCTTTGAACCAGGATGGTGGGCTAACATTTTCCTAGAGCTAAGTAAAATGGTCTCTTGTTTGGATTTTGGGATCTAGAATCCCCCCCCATACCCTTTAATTATGATCTTATTTACTTTTAGTCACTCTGCTAGCATTTCTTCGGGTGTAGCCCCATCTATATATATATAAAAGAAAGTACTCTCACCATAAAATCAACGCCTAGGCCAAACCGCTGGTCCTAGAGACACCAGATTTGGGGAGAGCGCTCCTACCATGGCGTAGGTGCTTTTTTTTAAAAGAATTTTTAAAATAAATTTTTAGAAATTCAACCCCTGTGGATCAAAAGGGGGAAAATGTGCTCCCCCATTGGTTCCTATGTGGCTGCCAGGCAGCTGACTCTCTGCACCCCCCACTCTCTGATTGATCAGCTGCAGAGCTCAGTGTTCTGAGGTTAAAAAAAACCCCAACACTTACAGAGGACTGCAGACAGCTAATGACAGTTGAGGAAATCAGGAGTGGCTAACAACCACCTGTGAGGTGAAGCAAAGCTGCTGGCCTAGCCTCTCTGATGGCTTCCAACACACTCCTCCCACCTCCTACACCTAATAGGCGGTTGTCTGTCAGGTGCAGCCCCACCTCCACCATGGCTTCTAATACTCCTCCCCCTCCTCCTCCTACACTGGACAGGCAGCTGCCTGTCAGGTGTAGGAGAGGAGGTGGGATGCTTACAGTCGCCGGGGAGGTTTGCTCAGCAGGATTGCCTTAGCACTACTGCTGACCCGGCCTCCCCAATGCCTTTAAATACAATCCCCCCCAACACCAGACAGGCCAGTGTCCATCAGGTGTAGGAGCAGGGCCAGGGTATGAATATTTATGGGGAGATAGTAAAGAACATTTCTAGGAGCCATTTCAATGCGTGCCTCCCTCATGAAGCTGAAAGCTCCTGGCAAACGTCGAGCCAGATACACCAATGCTACAAGGAGGAGGCAACTTAGGCATGTGGCAAAGACATTTGCACATAGTACTCCTGCAGTGCACTGAGCTGCACAGACCAAGTACCAGCGAGATCACCCTGAGGTGCTCAGAACAACACAGTCTCCATATGAGCAAAACAATCCAGGAATAGAAGTAGAGAGGCCATCACTTTCGTGGAAGGTGGCAGGAATTGACTTAACAGACGACTGCTTCTTAAATGGACAGTTCTATGTTGCCTGCTCCAGAGTGAGCTCATCAAGCAGCCTGGTGATCCTAGCACCTGAGGGCTGAACCACCAATGTGGTCTACAGAGAGGTCCTTTCGTAGAGAAAAAAAAAGTGTGTATGTCTCACTTCATTTTTTACACTAAAATCTCCATTATAATTCCTACAACAAATGTCACATTTCAGACTTCACATCATCAGTATTATAACTGGATTTACGGAACTTAAATACCATAGCGAAGCACGGGTATCAGGCTAGTAATCTTTATATGAGGGTAAGAGAGCAAATCTATTTGCTACAGCAGAATTAGATATTCGCTTCATATCACTGAAATTCATAACATTTTCCAGTTTTTCTAAAAGGCTGGTAAAAACACTGACGAGTTCTGCCTCTCTAGGCTAGAAACTGCTTCTGTGGGCCTGGTAATGTTAAGAACATAAGAACATAAGAGATGCCAATGCTGGCCAAAGGCCCATCCAGTCCAACACTCTGTGTCACACAGTGGCCAGAAATACCAGGTACCATCAGGAGGTCCAGCAGTGGGGCCAGGACATTAGAAGCCCTCCCACTGTTGACCCCCCCAAGCACCAAGATGACAGAGCATCACTTGCCCCAGAGTCCCTATCTATACCTTGTGGCTAATAGCCACTGATGGACCTCTGCTCCATATGCTTATCTAATTCCCTTTTGAAGCCGTCCATGCTTATAGCCGCCACCACTTCCTGTGGCAGTGAATTCCAAGTGTTAATCACTCTTTGGGTGAAGAAGTACTTCCTCTTATCTGTTCTAACCCGACCGCTCAGCAATTTCATGGAGTGCCCACAAGTTCTTGTATTGTGAGAAAGGGAGAAAAGTACCTCTTTCTCTACCTGCTCTTTCCCATGCATAATCTTATAAACCTCAATCATGTCACCCCTCAGTCGTCGTTTCTCCAAGCTAAAGAGCCCTAAGCGCCTTAGCCTTTCCTCATAGGGAAAGTGTTCCAACCCCTTTATCATTCGAGTTGCCCTTTTCTGCACTTTTTCCAAAGCTATAATATCCTTTTTAAGGTGTGGTGACCAGAATTGCACACAGTATTCCAAATGAGGTCGCACCATTGATTTATATAGCGGCATTATGATATTGGCTGATCTGTTTACAATACCCTTCCTAATAATCCCCAGCATAGCATTGGCCTTCTTTATTGCAGTCACACACTGTCTCGACATCTTCAGTGAGTTATCTACTACAACTCCAAGATCTCTCTCTTGATCAGTCTCTGCCAGTTCAGACCCCATCAACGTGTATTTATAGTTAGGATTTTTGGCTCCAATGTGCATCACCTTGCACTTGGCCACATTGAACCCCATTTGCCATGTTGACGCCCACTCGCCCATCTTTGACAGATCCCTTTGGAGTGCCTCACAATCCTCACTGGTTTTCACCACCCTGAACAACTTCGTATCATCCGCAAATTTAGCCACTTCACTGCTTACTCCCAACTCCAAATCATTAATGAACAAGTTAAAAAGCAGTGGACCAAGTACTGATCCCTGCGGTACCCCACTGCTTACCACCCTCCACTGAGAAAATTGCCCACCTACACTCACTCTCTGTTTTCTATGAACTAGCCAGTTTTTGATCCATAAAAGAACTTGTCCTTCTATCCCATGATTTTTGAGCTTACTTAGGAGCCTTTGATGAGGAACTTTATCAAAAGCTTTCTGGAAGTCAAGGTAAATAATATCTATTGGATCCCCCTTGTCCACATGTTTGTTCACCCCCTCAAAGAACATTAACAGGTTAGTGAGACAAGATCTTCCCTGAGCTGCCCACGAGCCTGAAGATTGAAATACAACTCCCAAATACCTGAATACTTTAACTTGCTCAATCATATGACCATCTAATTGCCATTTGTGGATCATAGGCCTTTTGGCAAAAACAGGTATTTTGGTTTTGATGAAATTTATAGTTAGATGTTCCTCTTTACTGTACAGTGAGAGTGCATGAAGGGCTCTTCTCGGGCCTATTTCAGTGTATGACAAAATAGCTTTTTCATCTGCATATAAGAGCATGGGAATGGGTCTTTTTGCAATAGCTGGAGGGTGAAAGTCCAAATTAGTTAAAGATTGTACCAAGAAGTTAAAATAGTAGAGGGGCAAGTATGTACCCTTGTCTCACCTCCCTCCTAACTGGGACCTTATGGGACAGGTGTCCTTGAGGGTTGCATCATACTGATAGTTGATTATCTTCATGGAGGGCAGGTATAAGGGTATTTGCTGATCTTTGATCATAATAAATCAATTGATTGATGTTTCTGTTGTATAAACTTCTTGTGTGCAACACAATTTTGATAGATGTGTGCTTTCAGACATACAATCCCACAACCCAGCATACACTCACACACACAATATCCAAGGCAATGGGTCATGTGGGAGTACATAATACTGCATATTTGATTCGGCCTTCAGAATCTCTACCCTAGAGGATTTTTGACCAAGCCTGTAATTAAGGCATTGATTGATGCCTTATCATGCCCCACTGAAGTTGGTTCTTCACTATGCAGATACATGCACTATTAAATTAATTAGTGTTTGAAGGTGTCAGAGGCTTCTTTGTTTTTCCAGCCTTACCAGGTTAGCAGTATTGCATCATCCAACTATACATGCTTTCCATTGTAACAGAGAAAGGTATAAATGTTTGTACTTCTGTTCTTGATGTTTTGGAAAATAATTTGAGGATGACGAATGGCATTTTCACTGATTCCCCCCCCTGCCTGGGGGGTCCTGTGTTCCCTGGGGTATAGCATTGGGGGCTGGGCATTTTCAGCTGCTGTGGGAGGGGAGGGGCAGTAAAATTGTGCTGCCAAAGATAAAATTTAAATGGGATCCAGCCTCTAATCTGTCTGAAGATACTGGGGTGAATCCTACCCCCATCCTTCCATTCCACGGAGCAAAGTTTAAAGCCTTCCTCCAGTCTAAGAAGCCTTCTTCCAACTCAAGTGCCTTTTCTAGTGATATCATGCCTCATTCTTCAGATGGCCATTTTACAACTATAGTTGCACCTTAGAAATCATGCAGAAATTGCAGAGATCACTTTTTCGCAGAATTACCCACATAGAATAAGTTGATTTGTAAAATTACCTTATTTCTACAATGAATGGATACTAGGAGACGATCACATGAGATATAGTTCAGGATGAAGATTCTCGAAATGACTTGGTAGTCCGGAAAACTTTGTTAACTTCAAACGCCACATCTTAGACTCTTTTCTTGCTATTATGCTATATTTGTCTATTATTACACTGTTCAGTATTTATTGTTAAGATTGTTAAAAATAGTCAATATAATATTATTATAGCGTATAGCACAGCTTTTTTGTCTTTATTTGTCTCTAAGAAGGCGGCATAGAAATTTTCCTTTCTTTTTCCTTTTTCCCTAAACTTTTATCTTCTTAGAAGCTCATTGATTCACAGATCTTGAGCAGCAGAAGATACTTGCTACTAATTTTTTGATGTAAAGGCTAAAAGGACTGAGACAAATTTTGCAGTTACTAAAGTAAACTTAGGAACCTTATTGCTGAGCAAAAGAACCAGGGTTTCCAGAGTGTAGGGGGGCGGCTGGTTGATTAAAGGCTTAATACAGTGATCCTTTATATTCTCAAAGAACCTGAATTCAAGCAGGGCATGGAAGGATGTATCTATCCTATTAAGACCACAAGGGCAGATTCTGTGAGAATAGGGCCTATTCAAAAATCTCCCCTGTAAAAACCATTGTAGGAACAATATTCAAACTTGCAAACAAAAAACCTCTACAGTAACATGGGATGGTAAGATAGTTTATATGGGGGGGGTAAAGATCATGAGAAAAAAGACAAAAAGATAGGGGTGGGCAAACTCTGCAGGCTCTCAGGATCAGACAGAAAATTTCAGAATAAATAAATAATAAAGATAAGCAGGACAAATCTTCAGAGCTGGTTTATGAATATTTTCAGTACCTGTTAAAAGAATACTTGATAAATTATCCTGTAAGTGATTTGGAGCACAAAGTTCAGTGCTCCCTAAGTCCCTGTTGATTTCAGTGGAAACGAGTTTTTCCTCCCCTAAGCAATAAATTAATTTCCCAAGAATCAGCACTAGAAAAGCTGCTATCATAAGCATCGTAATGGGCTTTGTTGTATGGTATTTGCTGTGGTATTTGTGCATTAAAACAAAACAGGAAAAGCACTTTATGCTGTGAGATATACGACAGTTGTGGGGGAAAGTTGGTCCCTGGTGGTAAATAAAGGGGGTAAAAGGTCAGCTCTGTGCCTGTGTTTGATTTATTGCAGTAGTTTGACAGCAAATTAGACGTCACATAAAGTTGGCAAACAATGAAACAAATCGATATTTAGGGAGAAAAGCTGATACAATTATTCTGTTAATCAACACCATTAGGTGCACACAACTTGATTTAAGACATGCAGTTTACCAGACCCTATTTCACTGAAAATGGGCTGGAACTGTTGAAAAGACCTCTGAAGTATTCAAGTAGAAAGGCAGTAATTACAGCAATCCCCAGCGGAAATCATTTCCTGAAGCAGACGGTGTCCCTGTTGGAAGTTTTTTAAAGAAGATGACAGCCATCCACCTATTAAATTTGGTAGCAAATATCAGGCCACTCTCACCTTTCCCTTAAAGTTCAGATAAAGGCCTTATTAATGCTGCATGGCATGCAATCACATCTTATGCAAGACTGGCCCACATAGTTAGTCTTCATGGTGCACTTCTGTCTTCATTCCAGCCATCTATTCCCAGGCTTTTATTCTTCACCTGCAAGTATGAACTCAAGATCTGAATTGCAGTAATAAGGTCTCAGTGTTAAGGTGCAAAGAATGATCACTCAGGGTTTTTGGTTTGTTTTGCTTTAAATTACCTTACAAAGATCCTGGAGAACTAATTAAGTTCCCAAGTTATTACTAGGTATGACCACAATTAATGGAATACATTTCTTGTGGATTTTGTTCTGGTTTCTGGATTTTTACAAGAGCACTTTTGGACAAAATGTGGCTGTGATGGATTGTGCTTTAAAAGCCCATAAGTGCTGCATAAAAAAAGTGATGGACAGTGACGCCTCACAGAGCCAGAGAGCCTTGAGTGACCAACTGCTCAAATGGATTTCATTGGATAGCATCAGTTGAGAAGAATGAGTTGGGAACTGACTGCTGAAGAGAACTCAGTTTAGAACTGACTGAAGACTGGGAATGTTAGCAAGGAGGAGTTGGAGGATCACTGAAGACCCCCCATTAGGGCCAGGGAAACGGATAGGTCTTCTAGTTTAGAGAAGTAATTCCCTGCCTAGTTGAAAAGGGAGATAGCTAAAGAGTGGAGTGATCCCTGGTTTGTTCAGAGGAGGATTTTGAATACTTGGTAGTGTATCCCTGCCTTCTGAAACCTGAAAAATCAGTTAAACTCAAGAACTTATACTGGTGTCTAGCAGACACTGAAACCAAAGCCTTTCATCTCAAAGATTCTAAGACCTTTGTAAAAAGCTTAAAACTCTCACTTGCTGGAAACATTTTAACTGGAGTTTGTGAAATTACTAAGTTACCTCAGAGTTATTATTGATTCACCTCAGATATTCCACCTGACCTTTCCCTTTCTACGTTGAATAAAATATTTTGTTTATTTTTGAACTTTCAAAAGCCTCTTGTGTGCCATTTTCAGAAGTATAAGTCCCTGTGTTGAGCCAGCATCAAAATATAATAATGTGACAGAGTGGGACAGCCATAAATATTCAAATAAGAAGAAAATAGATAAAGAGGCTGCTCAGCCAGAAGAGAAAGGGAAAAAAACGGAGGGAAAAACCTGTGTGTGAGGGAGGGAAGAGGGTAAGGTCGCCATAGTGGCTTTATTCAGATTCATAAAGGCAGAGCTGGAAAAAGATTTCAAATTCAAGGTGCTAGAGAACATGTTCAGGAACCAAACAGTGCCATGTTTTTAGAGAATCATGTGTATGATATTTTACAAGCCAGTTTAGAGGAGTTCATTTATTTGTGCTATTTCTTCTTAAAACTTAAAGTAAATTTTATGCTTACCTTTCAGGAGATTTTGCATAAATGTATTTATTTATGTTATTTACAGTCTGCCTGTCTCAGTGGGACTCAAGGCAGATTACATAGAATAACTCAATACAAGCATAGCATAAGTATTAACATGTTAAATGAAAGCAAAAATGACATAGTCGGAACTTACAGCAACAGTTAGTACAAACTATACACAGTGGTAGAGTCTATAGTCCCTAAGCCTAAACCCCAAACTTCTTTCTGAACCATATTGTTACAATACAGCCCTATTTCCTGTGTCAAAAGTCCTTTTGAATAATTCTGCTTTGCATAGCCAGGAGGGTGGGAGCTTTCCTGACCTCATCATAAGGGGGGGCTACACAGTGGTATAGTCTATAGTCCCTAAACCTAAACCCCAAACTTCTTTCTGAACCATATTGTTACAATACAGCCCTATTTCCTGTGTCAAAAGTCCTTTTGAATAATTCTGCTTCGCATAGCCAGGAGGGTGGGAGCTTTCCTGACTTCATCATAAGGTGGGGGCCACAACAGAGAAGGCGTATGTACATAGAAGTTGTGTTAAATCTTCTATCAATAATCTGGTGGGGTTCCAATTTAGTCAGGTCTCTACAGATAGTTTCTATTTTACTTTCTATTTGGTACTATTGTATATACTCTAAGCATGACCTTTATACCAGTGGACTGGCACAGTTATTGATAAAGCAATATTAACAATTTTGTGGCAGGAGTGAGACTGGACAGAATTAGAGAAATTACTATACAAGACAAGTAGCTGGATGGTATAATTAATATTATACACTGGGAGACAAGCATCAATTGCCTTAATATGATATCGGTGTAGCTATTGTTTAATATCGGTGTAGCTATTGTTTAACATAGTAATAATCTGTAAAACACATAGTAATAATCTGTAAAACAAGAATAACCAACGGGATGTGCAAGCTAAATCTTCCTCCAAGTTAAAACTGGCTTGCTTTCATTTTACCCAGTTCAGGAGCCATTTGGACTTTGCATAGACTTGTGACTGGCTTTTCCATCATTTGCTTTTATGCTGCTGGATAGCAATTCATTGATCCACTGATCACGAAACTCTTTACCTTGGAATCGGCATGGATTCCCACTTAGGGATGGGCATGAACTGGGAAAATGTGGTTCAGTTTGTGGTTCATGGTGTGCCTGGTTCGCAAACCACAAGCCATCACAAACTTTTTGACACTAAAGGAACTGGTTTGGTTTATGAGATTTGTGATGCAGTAGAACACACCTACCCCTGGCATGTTAGAAACACCAAACTCACAGGGGATCTCCAGCTGACTCTTCTCTACCTGCCCTCCAGGTTTGGTGAGGATTGAATATATGGGGTCTGAGTTAGGGCCACCCAAAGAAGATGCCCCCAAGAAAGTGCTTTCTGGGGAAATGACAGGCATACGTTCAGGATGTTCAGGAGTTTACAGAATGGACCCTGTGCAAGCTAGAGGCATCATACTTGCAGGGGACCTCCCCCTGATTCTCCTCTACATGCTGTCCAGGTTATGTGCAGATTGTACATAGGGGGTCCAAGTTATGGACCCCCAAAGAAGATGCCCCCAGGAAAAATGTCAGGCGCAGGTTTAGTATAGAATGCACAGGGAACTTTACCCTGCCACCTGCTCCTCTACAATCTCTCCAAGTTGGGGGCAGATTACATTTCTGGAGTCTCAGTTATGGACCTCCAAAAATGTCTTCCTAGTGCTCTCTCTGGAAAAGACAGCTGCAATTTCAGGAGTATGGAAAAGCTCAGGAACAAGTCAGTGACACCAAACTCACAGGGAAATGTCACCAGACACACCCCCCCAGCCAAACACTGGAAGCAAGGCAAGCATCCCCCCTATGCTAACCCCCTCCCAAAGTCTTCAAAGTCAGGTTCTCAACAATAGAGAGACACCCCCAGAATTCTGGCAGGGGCTCCACAAAATAACCCCACGGCAGCTTGGCAGGCACCCTAGCTACACCACACGAGCAAGGGAAGCATGCCCACAACTCTCACACACACACGGGTTGAAACACACAGGTCCAGAGCACACCCATCAACCGTGGCAAGTTCTTTTACTCTGCAAAGGAATGGAAACACGTTGACTGCTGGCAGGGCCACACGCAAGTCTCTGAAGGCAGGTTCTCAATTACTGACAGAAAGACAGACATCCAGAGGGTTCCAACAGGGGCTCCCCAAAGTAACCTCATGACAGCTTGGCGGGCATCCTAGCCACTCCACACAAGCAAGGTAAGTGTGTCCACAATTCTGACAGCTCCCCTCCCCCCGGGCTAAGACATACAGGTCCTGAGCACACCCACCAACTGTGGCAAATTCTTCTACTTGGCAAAGAGATGGAAACATGTTGACTGCAGGTTGGGCCACCCCCAAGTCTCCAAAGACAGGTTCTCAACAACAAAGACAGACATCTGCAAAGTTCCAACCAGGGCTCCCCAAAGTAACCAAGGTGGCAGGAAAATCTGTTTAGATATCCACGCACATGGGGCCACACATCATTATTAGATATATAGATGATGTGATATAATATTTTGATGGTATATGTGTTTACCATAGACTTTGCACCTTAAGAGGCTTAGAGCCTGCAAGAAGAGTTAGTTTTTATACCCTGCTTTTCTCTACCGTAAGTAGAATCAAAGCAGCTTATGATCGTCTTCCCTTCCTCTTCCCACAGCAGTCACCTTGTGAGGTAGCTGGGACTGAGAGAGGTCTGCGAGAACTGTGACTGCCCAAGGTTCTCCGTCATGTGAAGGAGTGGAAAATCAAACCCAGCTCTCCATATTAGAGTTTGTCACTCTTAACCACTACACCATGCTAGCTCTCTAAGCCCTCTAAACCAGTGTGGCATAGCAGTTAGAGTGTTAGACTAGAATCCGGGAGATCCAGGTTCAAATCCCCAATCTGTCATGGAATCTTGTTGGGTGATCTTGGGCCAGTCACAAACTCTCAGCCTAACATACCTCATAGAGTTGTGTTGGGATAAAATGTAAGCCAATTTAGCTCCCAAGGGCTCTGAGCGATTTACAGTTACACAAGTTTTCACACGGGACTAACAATGAATCATAGGGTAAGGGAGGACAACATATAATTCTTTAAATCGCACACTTTTGCAGCCGATGGGGATTTTGTTCAGCTGTAAGCTTCAGGCGTGTTCCGGTCGGCATTCACTTCGGCTTGGCTAGATGACATCAGTTCTTCCAGGACTGCTTTGAGTCGTAGTGCCGCACTGCCACCGCCTGGCCGGATTGGCCCATCACAGGCTCTACTCTTCTCTGTGTAGAGAAGGAGGAGGGGGAGGAGTTGAATTTATACCCCACCCTTCACTTGGTTTCTCAGAGCAGCTTACAATCTCCTTCCCTTCCACTCCCCACCTGTGAGGTGGGAGGGGCTGAGAGAGCTCTGAGAGAACTGTGACTGACCCAAGGTCACCCAGCTGGTGGCATGTGGAGAAGTGGGGAATCAAACCTGGTTCTCCAGATTTGAGTCCGCCGCTCTTAATCACTACACCAAACTGGCTCTCAGGTGGCGTTAGGTGCAGTGTAAATAAAGTAAGTAAATAAGTAATGAATCTTCTACTTTCAACAGGAAAACAGGATTGTCAACTGATTGTGTTCAATTTAGGTTTAAGTCACACAGCCTTGCCTTGTCAAAATGTTCCTCTGTGAGGCAGAAAGTCTTTGAAAGTAAGGTTCCAGTATACTCTCAAATGGCTTTTAAAGGGGAAAAACGCCTTAATACAGGTGCAGTGGGTACATTCTGAAAAGATTGCTCGATATGAGAGAATAGCAGCCTTGGGCTCCTCATTTAACTTTTTATGTAGACTAGTAACATTGCCTCAGAATGGATGTCACTAACAGAGAAAGCAAACAATACTTGTATTAATGAAAGCACATCACTAAATGGGGCTTGGACGGCTCTAGAATTAATTTACGAAATGGGGAGCTCAACTTGGAATGGAGAGAAGGAAAAAACTGATTTCAGATTACAGTGGAATCAGAGTGTTCACATAATATTATCAGTCATTCAAATTCTGTGTTATAGATGACTGATCTGTAGACAAGCACAGTGGTTTTTAAGAACAACAGCATTTTTCTTACAGTCCCCACAGTGTAGTTTCAGAGCTTTCAGCTAAAGAATTAGCAGGGGAAATAGCCATCAAGACAGGAAGCATTCCCTCCCCTCATATCTCCAGGGTCCAAATGCACAATCTTTCCAGTGCTTCAGTCTACATTGCTGCCACCCACCCACTCCCTCAGGCTACTCTGTATCACTGTGGTGATGTTTTGTACCATATAGTCTGCATCTTTTCCCTGCACATGGAGCACAACCACCTTGTAGCTCAGTGGAAGGACTGTCCCCTCCTGGGGCCTGGCCTGGCTGCTCTAGAGGTCTGCTGTGAAGTGCACAGTTCTGCCTTGAACTCTGGAGAGCTGAGCCTTGACCATCACAACTGCAGCCAGTGAAAGGCTACATTCGCCATGAGTGAGAAGGGCTGGCCATCCACAGCAATAATCTCATTGTCAACGAGGTGAGTAACTGCTTCCTGGGCCTTCCACATAGTCCTTTTGACCTCTTGGAGGGTGGTCTGCCTTGATGCCCCACTCATAGCACCATGGCACCACAAGTGCAGGGAGCCTTTCTTGGAGGGGTCTCCTGCTGCCCCTCCACTTCTCCCTGTTGAGAGGGAGTGAGCCTCTGCTTCCTCCCACTGGCCTCCCACGGTTTCCTCCAGCAGCAACATGGTTGGGTGCACCCTTTGCATGTTCCTGCAGAGGATGGAGGAGGTCAAGTGTTGGGGGTCTGCACCCCTCTGGGAGGCACAGCTACTTTCTGGCTCTGGGCTGAGAGGGGCCACAGAGGGCTGTAATCAAGGAAGGAGCAGCAACAGGGAGTTGGGATGTGGAAGGGGAGGTTGCTCCTCCTCCAGCCTTCCAATCACTACTGTCAGGGTTCTCCTCTCCAAAGAGTGTTAGTGACTGCTGGTATTTCTGGGCAGTTTTAACAAGTCTTTTGCCTCTGGGAGAGACCCAGGAACAGATCAGGAAAAGGAGGCGCCAAGATGTCCTGCTAGGGCCAGGATCCAGCGCCCTGGCAGAATGGGTTTGGTGCCCAGGAATGGGGGCTGTGGTATGCAGGGGGTGAAGGAAGAGATGGGATTCCCCCCCTCAGCAAGTCTCACAGGCCTCCCACTTGTATATTCTAATAGCAAAGTCGGCCAGATCTGAAGATACTTAAATCTGGTGATTGGAGCTGTGAATGTTCAAGAGGGATCTTTCTAAAAACCTAAAGAACACCCCAGGTTTGCAGAAACTCTTAAACCTGAATAAAAAAAATACACTGGGGGTTAAAAAAATCTCAAAATGATAAAAGGAACTACTGTAGCTTTTAAAAACATAAGCCCTCAATTTCAGCTGCTATGCATCCACAGCATTCTAGGCTTGATTTCTGTCAGTAAAAGGCAAGGGGAAATGCCTGGGCCCTTTCCAGCGTTGTTTTGGCCTTTGAGGGAGGACTTATTTGGGTCAGACCTAGCAGCAACTTCCCCAGCAACCACTGGGTGACTTGATGCCACCCGTCTGCATAACTCACCGAGGGCTGGCTGCCTGCTTCAGAGTAGGGTCTGGGAAACCTGGGATGATATGCCCCCCGCAAGTCTTTGTGGGTTCCTGCTTATATAACATAATAGGTAATATATGATAGAAGTAACCCAGTAAAGATATGTTTTAAAATTACTCATAATGAACATTCTTCACTTCCAAAAATGGAACAAGTTTTTTCTTGCTATTATTTTTAACAAGGAAAATCTTTCAAACATTTTTTCTGGAAAAATTCTGTCAAGAATTTCCATGGATGTTTCATTAAGATTTTAATTAGGGAAGAGAAAATTAGTATTCAGTGCCACTGAAAGTTCATGCTAACATCTCAGTTGACTGATCAGGGGAAGTTAACAATGATCTATGATTTGTTGTACACAAAGGTACATAAGAGACTGCTGCTGTGGAAATAGTCTGAGGCAATCATGCTTATTTTGCCATGGCCTTTATTTATGATGTCAGTAGGTAAACTTTGTACAAAATGAATGACCTTGTCCACATTCTAAATGATCAGTAGAGAAAGGACAACATAAAATCGATAGCATTGGAAAGCGTCACTAGACATCCTGCTAAAGTGTCAAAACCTGACCTGCAGAAATTAACTCCCTGAGTTAAAAGGGCATTTCAGTTGATCATTGGCATCTTTAGCAGGGGGTAACAAGTACTGACTGCATAATAAGGTGTCTGTAGGGATAACTGTCTACATTCCACATTTTAGCATCATCCTAAAATTTATGTCAGTGGGCATAGCATATCATTCCAGTTTCTAAAATAAGTCCACAACCCTCGTCCATCCAAGAAACAGTGCCAGAAACGTAGGATATAGTTCATGATTAATTACTTCATAGTTTTTTTAACATTGTGAATTGACCCTTTGTCTCTAGCAGGTGAATATTACATGTAAGCTGAGTTTATTTTCATTAAAAATATCTAATTCTGTTGTGAAATAGCTTTCTCATGGCTTAAGGGGATCTGCCTGCTGATATGGTTGGTGCTCTTGCCGATGGCCTGGTTGACCTCTGGAATGAGGACGTGTCACTGGTGGTTGACATGATCTCTCCTAGGTGCCCCCTCTCAGGAGTTAGCGTGCAGAAGCCCCTTGATAAAAACAAGGGAGGCAGCTAGAGCAATAGTAGAGGAAGACTTGGGACAAATCCAACAAGATACAGGCTGAAGTACATTTCAAGCCTACTCCATGGCAGTTATGGCAACAAAGAAATGGCTTTCCACCGCTGTTGTGTCTGCATAGGGTAGGCCAGTGGAGTTGTTTCAGGTACTCGGAAGTCTACTGAGATTTAGCCTGCAGGACGACGAGGACTGCTCACTTTGCAGATAAAATCTCTCATTATCATACCAATTTGAACTATGTTAGCACTAATAGAGACAAATGGTGCCTGTGTGCTGACTTATCCAGTTATTTTGGGATACTTTCCCATTTATTCAGTCTGAGAATGTGGACAGGATCCGTATGACCCTTGCCCTTCCAGGCTGCTTAAAGCTGCCTGGGAGGAGCTCTTACGCTGGATCTGAGAGATAGTGAATGTGACTTTTAGAGAGGGAGTAGTCACCAGGACCTTGAAACATGCTATGGTGTGTCCACTACTAAAAAAATCTACCTTAGACCAAGGAAATATGAGTAATTTTCAGCCAGTTTTTAAATGTACTATTCTTGAGCAATGTGATTGAACGAGTGGCGGTTGAGCAACTTCAGGGTTTCTTGGATGAAGTGAACTACCTAGATCTTTTCCTTTCTAGTCTGGCTTCAGGCCTGGCTATGAGACTGAAATAGCTTGGTTGCTGAAATAGCTTGGATGATATGTACCAGCAGATGGCTAAGGGAAGTGGGACCCTCTTGATTCTCCTGGATCTCTCAGCAGCTTTCAGTACCATTGATCATGGTATCCTTTTGGACTGCCTTTCAGAGTTGGGGGCACTGTTTGGGACACTTTTGGCCCTACCTGGAGGATAGATCTCAGAAGGTGGTGCTGAGTGAATGCTACTTGGCTCCTAGGCCTTTGGCCTATGGGGTCCCATGTGATTCCATCTTATTCTCCATGCTCTTTAACATTTACATAACCTGAGTTTGTAGAGCTACTGAAGGATGATGTCTGTCCATCGCTGTCTTCCACATGAAATTATTAGGTGAGGGCATCCAAAGATTTGAGCTGGGTTGTCACCAGTGTCTATCACTGGTGGGGCCAAGAAAACCAGTTGGCCCAGGCCTCACATTCATAAAGGGCCTCAAATTTAGACTTTTGATATTATCTCTAAATCAGGTTATATATACAGTTGCAGAGATACACTGACAGAATTGAAGGAGTCTCAAAAATGGAAGTGGCCATGATCATCACCAATAGGTGAATGAAACTCAGCTCTGTCATGCACTCCCAGTGAATTCCAGGGAGGCTGTGGAAACCCTGAACTAACTTGGAGGTAGTTATGGGGTGGATGTGAGCTAATAAAGTATAACTTAATCCTAACAAGATGGAATTGCTCTGGGTATGTGTTAAGACTGACCCAGGATTTAAGGTGTTCCCTGCTCTGGAAAGGGTTGCACTCCCCCTGAAAGAGCACTCCATAGCTTACTGCTGGACCCAGGACTGCTGCTGGGGAAGCAGGTAGTGGCTATGGCCAGGATAGAATGCTGCAGCCAGGTTGCTGACTGGAATGGGTCATAGGGACCATATCCCTCCAGTATTCGTCCATCTCCACTGGCTCCCAGTTTGTTTCTGGGCCCAATTCAAGGTGCCATGTATAGTTTGGGATGAGCATACCTTAAGGATTACCTACTCCCAGATGAACCTATCCAACAACTATGATTATCTTCTGAGGCACTGCTTTGGGTCCCAGCTTCTGAGGTTAGACAGATGGCAACCTGAGAGGGGGCTTTCAGTCATGGCTCTGCAATTATGGAATGGTCTATCCAGAGATATTTGTTCCCTTCTATCACTGACTTCTGTCCATATCACTGACTTCTGTCCGTGAGTGAAGACTTCTTTGTTTCATCAATGACTTTTTTGTTTTCCTCAGTGACCCCTCCTTACCACCCCATGTTCTAATTGCTGGTTTTGTATTTATATATATATATATTATTATTTTGTTTTAATGTGTTTTATAATATTTTGGGGGGTTTTGATAGCTGCCTTGGTGACCCTGACTAGATACACATTTTGCAAATAAATAAATACAAATAAAATGGGATGAGAATTGCTGAAACTGCACAAAACCGAAACTTCTTGATGGTATAGTGGAAATTTGCTCTATAAGTCTAGGTAAAATAGTATAAAAGCTGTTATAGATTCAGGCCCTCAAGGCAGAAAAAACAGTAAAAAGTTATAGAGCAAGCATTGTAATGGTTAGAACTGGACATTAGTTTTGTGAACTATAGTGAAGTATTGAAAACATTTGTTTCAATGAACATTTCAAACATACCACTCTGCTTAGGATGGCACTGTAAGAACTGTAACAAAGAGTTTTATTTTTCTATACTGAAATAATAAAAAGTATGTAAACAAATTATGTGCTCATTATTGAAGAGACTGAACAAGTCCTGGTTTGTATTTTGGGGCCCTTTTATAGTCAACAGAATTTCATATTTTACATTGGACTTTGTTTTGATAGAAAGCAGTACTACATGAAATTTCTCCCCAGAACACTCACCTCCATTGAGATGTCATGATAAACTGTCTTTTGTAGCCATGGTTGAAAAAACAAATTTTACTAGACATAAATAACTAATCCTGAATTTGGCTGCTTCTTCCCTCCTCTTCTACCACCCAGCAAGGATGATGTTCTACCTGTACTGTCCACCAGGGGCAGTCATTTGCTTGATTTTTTAATTTGTGAATTCAGATGCCACAGCAAACCAGTTACTACAGACAAAACCAGCTTAGGTTCTGTTTGAAACCCTTGACTGTTGAATTGTCTACTTTTGGGCATCATACTTAATGAAACCACATTTTATAAGCCACAGTTTATCTTGATGTCTGAATGCAGTCCTAGCGTTGTTGCACCTACCATAAGAACACAAGAAGAGCCCTGCTGGATCAGACCAGTGGTCCATCTAGTCCAGCATCCTGTCTCACACAGTAGCCACCCAGTTCCTCTGGAGGGCCAACAACAGGGCATAGAGGCTGAGGCCTTCCCCTGATGCTGCCTCTTGGCTCTGGGATTCAGAGGCTAAGTGCCCCTGATTGTGGAGCTTCCCCTCAGTCACCATGGCTAGTAGCCACTGATAGACTGATCCTCTATGAATCTATCTAATCCCCTTTTAAAACTGTTTATTCCTG
The DNA here is from genome assembly GCF_001447785.1 of Gekko japonicus. NCBI lineage: Eukaryota > Metazoa > Chordata > Lepidosauria > Squamata > Gekkonidae > Gekko > Gekko japonicus. The sequence goes on along the minus strand of NW_015167541.1, from coordinate 1,140,434 downwards.
TGGCGATCACTACTATATCCTCTGGAAGCAAATTCCACATTTTAATCACTCTCTGTGTAAAGCAGTATTTCCTTTTGTCTGTCCTGAATCTACTGCCCAACAGCTTCATTGGATACCCTTGAGTTCTAGTATTTTGGAGCGGAAAAAAAATTCTCTTTGTCAGCTCTCTCTAAATCCCATGTACAGTTTTATAAACCTCTATCATGTCCCCCTTAGTCATCTCTTTTCTAACTGAAAAGTCCCAGACTCTTCAGCCTTTCCTCATTGGGAAAGTGCTCCAACCCCATAATCATCTTGGTTGCCCTCTCTGTACTTTTTGTAGCTCTGCAGTGTCATTTTGGAAATACAGTGACCAGAACTGTATGCAGGATTCCAAATGCGGCTACCACCGAGATCTACACAGGGGCATTACAATATTGGCCCTTTTATTCTCAATCCCTTTCTTAATAATCTCTAACATAGAGTTTGCCTTTTTCACCACTGCAGCACACTGGGTTGACACTTTCATTGAACTATCTGCTACAGCCCCAAGATCCCCCCCCCCCCAAGTCCCAGTAAGTTCAGACCCCATTAGCCTATACTTGAAGTTGGGATATTTTTGTCCCAATATGTATCATCTTACCCTCCTGTACATCAAAATTTTGTTTATAATGAAAAATGGTTTTGCTGCATTCTTAAGATTTTAAGGGAGAGGAAGAGTTCCTGGATTGGCATTTCATTTATAAAGGTGTTTTAAGTGTGTTCCAAATACTTTGTTTTTTGGAGGTTCATAACAAATGGCTTTGTTTTTTGTGGGGAGAGATGTTACCTGTGCTCATAAACATTACTGTGATGTGGTCCAAAACCATAGAGAATCTGTAATTTTCAGATGCTTCCTGTAACATCTGCTCTTTTATTTAATAACACTGAAACATGAAGAAATCACAAGAAACCAAAATGGTAGAGGACTGAGCCTCTTGAGGAAATATCCATGGGGAGAGCATGTCTAAAAGTAAGAAGTAAATTGCAAACGCTACAGTTTGTTTTCTTTTCCTTTGATATTTGCAGGTCAGAAAATCCTTCACCACCGAAGTGATGTCTTAGAAACTGTAGTTCTGATTAACCCTTCAGATGAAGCTGTCAGCACTGAGGTAAAATCATCCAGAAATGTGTCACTGTATACAAGGGGATATAAAAATGTGCCAGAACTGCATTTCAGAGAAGCTATGACAGAAATATTCATTTTTACATACTATTCTAAATTTTCAGTGGCCCACTGCTACACATTTTAAATCTGAAAAATGAATGAAGCGATGGGGTGGCTGAATATTTATTTTCACACTTGGGGGGTGGCTTGATTTTTTAATGTCACTTTTAAATATCAGGAAAAACCAGGAGATGTGGCAACCCAGCTTTCAATGTCTGTTTCAGCTGTTGTATACCGATAGTGATTTACACTGTCACAGCTAAAGGAGAAATTTGATGGCCTACTTCTCATTGAATCTCCTTTATACAACTCTCAAATATTTGAGCTACCCAAGCAGCACTTACCATGACATATACAATATTTATTTATTTATTTATTATTTTATTCTATTTGTATCCCGCCCTCCCCACAAGTGGGCTCAGGGTGTGTTCCATCATAAGGTTCACAGTATAACAAATCAACAGCTAAAATATATCTAATAATATATCTATCTAAAACAGACCGACCGGTGCCTCAACAAATCTGACCAGCCCTTTCCCACCAGGGCCTTTTCTTCCACAGTAGGGGACTACTTTTGGCAAAGGCTTGCGCAGAACTGCTGATGTTGATTGCTGTTGGGCTGAAATCAATACAATGGCAATAGTGCCGGAGACATGAAATCCTACACAAGACACTCTGGCAACAGAATTCAAGGTCATAAGTCTACACACATAGACAAAGAGCAGAGTTAGAGAAAGAAAGCTTTCATATCCACTAGTATAACTCCTTTATACATATTTAAAGCATATCAAACCATGCACGTGCTTACATGTATAATTTCCCAATTATCTAGTGTATATTAAGTAAGAACTCTCATGTGAACCTACCCTATCAATATGGTCATTTTCAGAGGTTCTGCTTTGGGTGTCCCTGGGCTAGATGGATGGCGACCTAAGAAAGGACCTTCTTGGTTATGGCACCAAGATTATGGTATTCCCTCCCCAGGGAGATTCATCTGTCCTATCATTATCTTCCACCAGCAGGGGAAGAATTTGCTGTTTTGACTGGAGTTCCCTCACTGATTCTTATTGACCCTTCCTCTCATTTATGTGTTTAATTGTTTTATACATATGTATATGTGTTTTTAATCTTGCTTAATGTTTTATTGTTCTGTGCCTTGGTGACTCTAAAGTGGATGGAAAGGTACCTTAGAAATGTTTTACATAAATAAATAAAATATGGACAAAAGCATAAACATGAAACTGATAGTCAATTTGAGTTCAGTTAAACAACTGCTTGCAAAACTTCATGGTGAGCCAAGTTCAGTCTCTTGTGCAGTTCACCATGATGGTTACAATTCACTCTGCTTGTGAAAGGGGATTCAGTTCCTACAGACTGAACAGCACAGTAACAAGATTATAATCTGTAGTTTGAAATACATAGGCATGAAAAAACCATATAATTACATAATAAAACTAGGGATACTAAATTTAATCCCCTCTATTCTAATTAACTGTTTATATAGATATAATTTCCAGTTCCATTTTACTAGATGATAACAGCCTAGAAATTCTTATCAAGGCTGGAACAAAGGAAGCTGGCTCTCACTTTCCTACTAACTTCCAGTCAATGACTTTACCCTGGCTTGGTGAAACCATCCAGTTCCTTGGCGTTACACTCACACAACCCCTTACATGGAACTATTGTGGAAGGAACACTGAGCGTTATTCCAACTACTTCTACTTTTCTGCAAAAGCCGGTTGTCTCATAAAAACTCTTACCCTGGCTTTCACCACTTAAGCACACAGGGTATATCCTGCATTGCAAATAGATATCCCACTTTACAAATAGAAGTTCTGAAAGTAAACATTTAGTCTTCATTTAATTTTGCATCTGCCTCTAGTGTCTATCACTGTATACCATCTATAGATATCAATAAAGTATGAAAGATTATAATACAGCAATCATATAGCAGTGATTCATAAATCAGCAATTCTTTGTTTTGAAAATTCTAAAGGCTTTGTCCCAGAAGCTGGCAGACTTCCCAGACCTAGGCCACCAAACACAGGAAACAGTAAACAAGAGAATTAAATTCTTTAATGGATTTAATGTAATTAAAACAGATGAAATTTAATTGACATTGATCAGGCTGCTGAGTGCTCTTCTCAGTGTTGTCTTCTGAAACAGACCCACAGTAAATGGACTTGACTCACCAAGTATAGTGTTACAGTTTTACATCCCAACACAATTAGTGTCAAAGCAACGTGGGATTTGCTTCTGATTATGAGATGTTCTGCTGTGCCATGCTTTTTAATGATACCCTTGAAGCTGCTATGAATGGTGAGTCCTCAAGCAGAAATTCAGGTCAATACTGCTTTTTTCATAGCATGAGATGGAATTATTTAGAGCAATTGATCGTTTGACTGTCAGCATACAGAATAAAAAAAATGAGAAAATATTTTGAGAGGATTCAGTGAAGCTCTTGTCAGAATCATCCGTGAAACTAGCTCAGATCTGACAAAGGAAGTGCTGCTTCTCAATTGCATCTCTTGAGGAAAAAACAGGAAAACAAGGGTGATTGCACTAGCTGTGAAAGCTGTTCCAAAGCTTAGTCCTTTTTGAAATTTCTCAGACTCCATTAGGGCTAAAGCACTAGGAACAAAGTCTAATACTAAGGGTCTTAGATTAGGGTCACTTCTTAATTTATATCTAAAGAGAAGTGAACCATTGACCCTATAGAAGGGAGGAAGTGTTGGACATGTGTTAAATGTATTGTTTGTCTTTTACTGCAGGTGCGTTTAATGATCACAGATGCTGCAAGGCACAAGCTCCTGGTACTAACTGGGCAGAGCTTTGAAAATACAGGCGAGCTTATTCTCCAGTCAGGATCTTTCTCATTTCAAAACTTTATTGAGATCTTCACTGATCAAGAGGTTTGTTTTTAAACATTTCCTGTATATTAAGCTAATGTGACTGATATCAAGAGGCTTGTCATCTGCAATGTGATTTATATGGTAGATCTATATAACACTTCTTAACAATGTTCTCAAAACAATTAACAGAAAAAACCCACAATAAAAACTCTAAAGTCACAGTGGCATCTTAAAAGCTAATGAGTTTTCCCCCCAGCATATTGACAGGCAACTGCCCATTTTGTCAGATTCATGGGGTGGGTGTTTGTGAAGAAATGCATTTTTTTTCTTTGGAGGTTTGAAATGAGCAAAACTTTCATTCTGAGTTTTAAAGTTATTTCTCTCTCTCCCTGGGCATAGAACATGCAGGGAGGAGGCAGTCGGTCAATAGTTTTCCAGGCTCACCTCAGCTACCTCTTAAGAAATGCTAATAGGTCTAGCTAGAGACAGTAGGACGGCCCAGTCTCCCTCCCCTCCAAGTAGGGAACATTGATTTGGCGGTGTTAAATACTAGAGAGATGTCAGGAAGAATCCCCAGGAAAAGAGACCTGGCCTGACCTGATCAGTGGGTGGGGAAAAGAGAGGTGACAGAACTCGAGAGGAAGGTCTCTTTTATCCTGAGTCTATCAGAGCAGACAGACCTCTTAACTGAGGTCTGGAGGAGGAGGCCATTACTTTGTGCTGACCAAAGGAAGCTACAAGGTAATGGCCACTCTGTAGAGACCTATAACCTTCTATGCTAAGGAGCCTGTCCTATATTTTAACATCTAATAGAGCATGTATAGGGAGAGGGACAGAAGAATTGCATTTTACCCATTTCTTTTTAATCCCTTGCGCAGTTTAGTGCTATGCTAAAAGTATGCTTGTGAACATTTTCTTTTTAATAAACACTTTACAACTTTTGATGCTGGTAGTCATTCTCTGTACATAGACCTCCACCGTCTTGGACACACTATTTTAAAAGAAGCACCAGGGGGAAGGCAGTCAGTTGGCAAGTGGCTATTCTTCCAGGGGCACACAAGGCAGTAAACAGTCCCTGTGGTGACCAGGCACTGGGCAGCGGGAGACACAGAGGCAAGGTCTCAGAACTTGGAAGGGAAGCTGGGAGTCCTGACCCTCCCAGTGGGCAATTCCTTACAAAGGTCAGGTGGTGGCAGTGGTTACCCAAGAGAGAAGGAAAAACCTCTCCAGGTGAAACCTTGGAAGGCAGGGTGGAACAGGGCCTGCAGGCCAGAGTGGGCCGGTTCTGCCACAGTGTTCACTAGGAGCATGCGTACATACACACATGTGCACATGCATATGAATGAGGTTATAAAAATACAATACAATACAATACAATACACATTCAGTTTATATACCGCTCCTTCCTGGAGGCTCGGAGCGGTTTACAAAGACTTTTTAAACCTAGCTAGGGCCACAATACAAGGGGGGGGGGTAGTGAATACCTACTAGACACCCAAGCAGTGGAGTTCTTTCTCTTTTGTGTTGTTCTTTCGGCTTTTTGATGGAGTCAGCGATGGCGATGGGATCTCGGCAAGCTCTTCCTTCCCACAGCGACTCCTTCTGGGTTGGCTCCCACGGCACACGGCTATGCGACAATCGCAGTGCTGGTCTCCGTCCCATAGGCTCCTACCGTGCTGCGTTGTCCCGTCGCCGCGTCCCCTGGGCCAATCACCGCTCGGCAGCAGGATTAATTTTTTGCAATATGTGAAGAAGGCTCACTGTCTCTTCCTCTCTCTCTCTGTTGAGTGATGACCCCACTATATATATTAAAGTGGACTCTAGTCCATAAAAACTAATGCTAGAATTTTTTAAAAAACCTGTTAATCTTTAAGGTGTGCTATAAGACTCCTAATAATTTCTTCATGCAAGACTAACATGGCTACTTCTTTGGAATTAATATCACAATATAGTGTGCACAGTATTCTAATTTGCATTTAAATAAAGTGTTGAAATCCAAGGCAACAATAAAACCAACATTTCTTCTTTTAAAAACACATCAGAAACTAATTCAGTTTTGAGAAAAGTGAAATGCCTCCAGAACAAAACTGGTCTGGGAAACCTCTGTCTGGTCAGCATATTTCCCTAACTGGGCACCACTATCCAGAAGACTGTAGATGGTGTAGACTTCCACCACACTTTTGAGAGCAGGGAGATTAATACTTGAACCTTCTGAGAAGTTTGTTCTACTCAGGAAAGTCACATGGATGAAAACAGCCCTTTGAAGTAAGCAAGACTCAGGTCACATAGGGCTTTAGAGTCAGTACCAGAAACTTGAATTGGGACTGGATATTAACCAGTACAGACAGATTTAGTTAACTGAGGCCCCTGCCACACAGCAGGGGGAAAGCCTCTAAAGGCACGGCTTTTAAAAGCCGTGCCAACGTTGAGATGCCGCGGCGGGATCCCACGGATCCCCTGGCCGCGGCGCCTTTTCTCCACGGCACGATCAAACGCCGGGGAGAAAACACGGCCCTGACCGGGAGCCGGCCGAACTGCGCATGTCGGAGCATGCGCAGTTCGGCTACGGGCCGGGGTTGTGCCGGCGCAAGGACGCGCCGGCGATCAAACGCCCGGCTTGCCGCACAGCTTCCCCTTGAACCACCAAGGTAGGTGGTTGCAAGTTGAGGCGGATTTTCGCGGGGAAGGGTCAGTTTGGGGACGGAAGCACGACGCTTCCCAGATGTTGTGGTGTGATTGCACCGGTTTGATCCGCCCCCAAACTGTCCCGCTCCCGGCCCAAATCGCCTAGTGTGAACGGGACCAAATTTAGTTGGGTGAGTCAAATTACAAATTTAAAGATTACAGTTGAGGTTCATATCAACTATATTCAGTCTTTTGCTAATCCAAATTCTTCCTGATAGTAGAAACACAGAGCATCAAACAAGCTAAGGAGAGCCAGAATAACTGCATGAGGGGGATTTTGAAGCATTGAAATACCATAGCCTTTCATACAACAAGAATACATTTAACCAAGATCCATCCAGTGTGTGCATATTTTCCAAGCAGCTTCTTTTTTGGCATTTAGACATTATACTTTTTGTCTTTCAGTTCAAAAAAGGAAGTGTGAATCATCCCAAAGTTTCTGGAATTTTAGCAAGCACAGCCCCCACATTTCCAAGGCTTTTTTTAAAAAAATGCAAGCTGCTTCCTATGGTCATGGACTGTGATTTTGGCCTACTGTACACCCAGGGCTGGCCCGAGGTGATTCTGCGCCCTGGGCGGAGTGCAGATGCCAACCTCCTGGTGGGGCCTGGAGACCTCCCTTTTGCCGCCTCCTCCCTTTTGCCGCAGTACACCATTATTGTTTGGACACTACTTATTAAAATTACTTAAATAACAGCACATATCCTAAATCCGTTTTGCTGCATAACATTTCACAGTTGGTAAAATATGTATCATTTATCTATGACTGCAGTTTAAGCAGTAGGAAAGTCTACATTTAATTTGTTTCTGAGCTCATACTCTTTTAGTTAAATTGTAAGGGTGCCTCCACACTAACAGTTTTTTCAAGACATCTGTGTTTTGCACACCGTACACATTTACAGAATATTTACTAGGAGTTTGCACACGCCCAACCAATGCTCCCTCTAAGCTATGGTGTCTTGTGAGCAAAAATTCTACTTTGTGAGCTCCTGGCATTAAAGTTGTGAGTGAGCGATTTGGCTACTACATAAATTAGTTTGCTCTGGAGCCATCCTTCCTGAGCTAAGACAAAAATGTGTGAGCAGGAAGTTAAAAAACTGTGAGCTAGCTCACACTAACTCAGCTTAGAGGGAACACTGCACCCAACTTGACCTTATTAAGGAGTACAAGATTTGTGTTGATTAGTCTGAACAGAAGTGTGAAATTATTGCTCTTCCTGACCACTGTTCCTGTTCTTCTCTTCTGTTTCCCTGAGTCCTTTTTGTGGCACGTTCACATGTTTGTATCCGTGACACTAAATTATTGCTAATTTCACATTCACATTCAGTGTTTAGTAGATGTTAAACTTGGCTACTTCACAGTCCCAGAGCCAGGTTACTTCATGATTGTGTCTCAAAGTGTGTACCCTATATTCTCTTCCCCCAGGTTGTCTGGGCCTGTATTCCAGAGGGTGGTTAATCTTGTTAGTTCACTGCAGTGAAAATAAACAGGAGTCATCTGGCACCTGGTTTTTGTACAAGTTTTTGCTCTAGCATTAGCTTTGTTATTGCAAAAGTGATCTGTAGTCCACAAAATCTGATGAGAGAAAAAAAACGTTAAGATGGCACAAGACTTATATTGACATTGAGGTGCAAGCAAGAATGTTAAGCATTACTTAGTAAAGGGGGAAAAAACCCTTGCTTCGTAAGTGTAGGAGGTATGCACAGATTTATTCCAGGACAGTGAGGGCAAAACTGAAATAAAACCAAATGCCAGATGAGTACAGATCTAGAAGTGGGTGGCTTTTGGTCCTTGCTATTCAGATGTCTCAGGAGAGGAGCAACCATATCAAATATTATAGCTTAAATTCAGTTATTTCACAGCAAACTTTTAAAAAATGCACATAGCCTCAAATAAATGTATCTCTTCAACAGTCTTTTGATGGTCTGTGAGCCGCCCTGAGCCTGCGTTGAGGGGAGGGCGGGCTATAAATTGAAACTATAAATAAATAAATAAATGGTCAGGCACCTTTCCTGGGCATTTTTCTTTTATCTTGGGTGGTTTACTCTTCTGTTCTCAGCCTTTTTTATAACAGTGCTTTGGATTCTCAGGCAAAGGAACCCTTGCCATTAGGATAAAATCTATTTATATTCCTGTAAAATGGGCTATGTTCTCAGCTTTAATGACATTAGTGACATTACAGCTGTTCAGTTGGCTTTATTATCTTATATTTATATACACAGTGAGGGTACAAAGGATCTTCAGTTGTATTGTGTGACTTGTTAATTATAACTTTCAAAATCATTAACTAGAATATATAACATGCTAAAATAAATCAGAAAACAAACAAAGAAACGGCAAGGACTTAAATCTGCTAAGCAAATAAATTGAATGTATGTGTTTAATATTATTTTGTATTTATAATTAAGTTTGTGATCCAGGTTTTTCCATAAACAATTGGCAACCTGATCTAAACCACCTTTATAGAATACTGATTATAGTCTTCTCTAAACTGTCACCCAGATCCAAGTTCCTATGCATACAGAGAGTTCCTGTTCGTTTGAGTTTCCCTGTACATTTTACTGGATGGAGTAGCTATGAATGAACATTTAGTCATGTATAGATGCCTGCTCTGTTGAAATGTATGGGAATGCCGGTGGGGAGGAACAAGCTAATTCCCTGCAAGAGAGATGGAACTGGTTGAGTATTAAGATGTTTGGTTATGATCCTGCATCTACCAGCTGAGCACTATTTGTGCAGAGGTCTTCATCAACTTTCTATTGAGCCTGCCTTTCTCACTGGTCCTTGTTCAGGTTCACTGAAGTATTTCCAACCATTATCAATAACTTGAGGTTTATTTTTATTTAGCCTTAGCTATGATAATCCAGCAGTTCATTTCGTTCTGGGATCCCATGGCATGAGAACAACCTTCTAGTTTTATGAGAAGCTGATATGATTCATTCTAAACTGACAGAAACATTTTTCTTCTGTGTTTTGCAATCCCAGATTGGAGAATTATTGAGTACTACACACCCTGCCAACAAAGCCAGCTTAACGCTTTTTTGTCCTGAGGAAGGGGACTGGAAAAATTCAAACCTCGACAGACACAATCTTCAAGACTTCATCAACATTAAACTCAACTCTTCTTCTATCTTGCCTGAAATGGAAGGACTTTCTGAATTTACAGAGTACTTGTCAGAATCAGTGGAAGTGCCCTCACCTTTTGATATTTTGGAGCCACCAACATCAGGAGGTTTTCTGAAGCTTTCTAAGCCTTGCTGTTACATTTTCCCAGGTGGAAGGGGAGACTCTGCATTGTTTGCAGTAAATGGATTCAACATGCTTATTAATGGAGGATCAGAAAGAAAATCTTGCTTCTGGAAACTCATTCGACATTTGGACAGAGTGGATTCCATTCTGCTCACCCACATTGGAGATGACAACCTGCCAGGAATTAATAGCATGCTGCAAAGGAAAATAGCAGAATTAGAAGAGGAGCAGTCCCAGGGTTCTACTACCAACAGTGACTGGATGAAAAATCTAATTTCACCTGACCTGGGAGTTGTGTTTCTCAATGTCCCTGACAGCCTGGGAAACCCTGATCCAAATTTTCGGTTAAAGAGAAGTGTGGAGGAAGCTTGTTTTACGCTACAGTATTTAAATAAGCTGTCTATGAAACCAGAACCTCTTTTCAGAAATGTAGGAAATACCATTGATCCCATCATCCTTTTTCAAAAAATGGGAGTAGGAAAGCTTGAGATGTATGTGCTCAACCCTGTCAAAAATAGCAAAGAGATAAATTATTTTATGCACCAATGGACTGGCACAAACAAAGATAAAGCTGAACTGGTGTTACCAAATGGTCAAGAGATAGACATTCCCATTTCCTATTTGACATCAATCTCATCTTTGATTGTATGGCATCCCGCAAACCCTGCTGAGAAAATAATTCGAGTTCTTTTCCCAGGAAACAGTACTCAGTATAGCATACTAGATGGACTAGAAAAACTCAAACATTTAGATTTCCTTAAGCAGCCAACAGTTACACAGAAAGACCTAACTGGTAACTTGGCTAGTCCAGCAGTAAAACAAGCAAAACTTAAGCAACGAACAGACAGTAAAGAAAGTCTGAAGCCTGCCACAAAATTACAGTCTAGCAAGACAGTCAGAAAAGCATCGAGAGAAGAGGCATCTGAAACAGGGAAATCTAGTCCACCTGAAAAGGCTGAAAAAATAGAAAGTAAAGAAAAACCAATAGTAAAAAAAGATAAATCAGCAAAAGCTGAAACAAGGCTTTCAGTGACAGAAAAAGAACTGTCAGCCAAGGAACAGCAGCTTGTGAAATCTGAAGCTGCTGAAAAACAAGCAGCAGATGTCAAACCAAAAGTAATAAAGGAGAAGCATGTGAAAAAGGAAGTGAAAGTAAAATCTGAAGAAAAGCAGGAGGAGAAAAAACCAAAGAAAGAGGTGTCTAAGAGAGAAGAAAAAATGCCTGCTAAGAAGGAGGAAAAGCCTAAAAAGGAAGATATCAAAAAAGATGTGAAAAAAGAATCAAAGAAAGAATCAAAGAAAGATATTCTCCCAAAAGAAACTAAAAAGGAAGAGAAAAAGGAAATTAAAAAGGAAGAAAAAGAATCCAAGAAAGACTCCAAGAAGCTTCTTAAAGAAACAAAGAAAACATCTGCTTCTTTGCCTGACTCAAAAAAGACTGCATCAAAGCCGAAGTTACAAAAGAAGGATGAGTCTGTCAAAAAAGACAGTGGAATTCTTGGGAAGCCAAAGGAAAAAGTTAAAAGCAAGCCAGTGAAGAAAGAGACAAAGGTTACTGAAACAGCAGCTGCAATGGCTGCGTTGGGAGCTGTTGCTGCAACTGTGGCAGCTGCAGGAGTAGCAGCTACTGGAAAGGAACTTGAAGCTGAGAGGTCACTTATGTCTTCCCCAGAGGATTTAACAAAAGACTTTGAAGAGTTAAAGGCTGAAGAAGTTGAAGTTGTGAAAGAAACAAAGCTTCAGGTAGATATAATAGAAAATGAAGGGAAGTTAACTGATATAGAACAAAAAGATGATTATGAAGTTCAAAAAGAAAAAACAGAAGGGCCAGCAGATTCTCCAGATGAGGGAATAACTACCACTGAACCTGAGGGAGAATGTGAACAAACTCCTGAAGAGCTGGAGCCTGTAGAAAAGGACAAGGTTGATGACAATGAAAAGTTTGAAGATGAAGGAACAGGTTTTGAAGAATCTTCTGAGGCTGGTGACTATGAAGAAAAGGCAGAGACAGAGGAAGCTGAAGAGCAAGGTGAGGAAGAAGAGGCACTGCTAGGTATCAAGAAGCAAGGTACAAAGGATACAATAGAAACTCAGGAAACTGAAAAAGAAATTACTGGAGTTCATGAGTATGAAAAAATGAAAGATCTAAAGTTCAATGAAAAGGCAGAATTTAGAATGGAAGGTGAAGAGCAAGATGAAGAAAATATAGATGAAACATTTGAAAAGGCAGAAACAGAAGAGACTGAGGAGGAAGTTGAGGAAGAAGACAAAACAGAGGATGTCAGAGATGAGGAAGAGGAAACTGAAAAAATAGAAGCCGAAGAAGATTATGTTATGGCTGTGGTGGACAAAGCAGCGGAAGCTGGGGAGATTGATGATAAATATGGCTTGCATTTAACCACTCCAACAAAGCACTCAGAACCTCAGTCTCCAGCTAAGGAGCCAGCATCTTCCATTCATGATGAAACTTTACCTGGTGGTTCAGAAAGTGAAGCAACCGTTTCAGATGAAGAAAATCGTGAAGACCAGCCTGAAGAATTCACTGCTACTTCAGGTTACACGCAGTCAACTATTGAAATATCTAGTGAGCCAACTCCAATGGATGAAATGTCAACTCCAAGGGATGTGATGAGTGATGAAACTAATAATGAAGAAAGTGAATCACCTTCCCAGGAATATGTTAACATTACTAAGTATGAGTCAGCATTGTACACTCAAGAGTATGCTAGGCCTAAACTTTCTCCACTGCCTGATGCTTTCAACGGACTATCTGAAGGTTCTAAAACAGATGCCACTGAAGGGAAAGACTACAATGTTTCAGCTTCTACCATTTCACCACCATCTTCCCTAGAGGAAGACAGATTCAGCAAATCTTCCTTACAAGAGGTGTATAAACAACAAGAAGATGAAATGAAAAATAAATTAGAAATGTCAGAAGTTATAGATGAGAAGCATAGCCCAACTAAAAGTCCAGATGAAAGCCCAACTGCTCTATCACCAGTTGCTAAAACACCTCTCAGTGAACGTTGTGTTAACTTTTCTCTGACTCCTAATGAGATTACAGTGGCAACTGAACCTTCAGCTCTCACATCACTGCCTGATAGGCATCCTGAAGTCCATGAAGAGCACTGTCCTAGTCCTGATGATAAAACATTAGAAGTGGTGTCTCCTTCACAATCAGCTGCTGGTAGTGCTGGTCATACGCCTTATTATCAGTCTCCTACAGATGAAAAGTCAAGTAATCTGCCATCTGAAATGCCTGTAAAAGCATCAGAAGCAGCAATATGCTTTGAAGTGGATGATGCCAAAGATGACATTGCAAAACACAGGATAAGTCCAATGGATGAACCAGTGCCTGACTCTGAATCACCTTTTGAAAAAGTGCTTTCACCTTTGCGAAGCCCACCACTGATTGGTTCAGAGCCTTCATATGATCTGTTTTTGAGTGCTGATGTAAAATCTCCAGCCAGAGAAACTGAAAGTCCCTTTGAAAAGAAAAGTGAAACAAAGGGGTCTCCTTTGCAGAAGAGCCCAGTTTCTGAATTAAGTTCTATGAGTGTTTTCCGAGAAAAGCAAGTGGAAAAAGAGATGCCACTTATACCATCAAAATCAGATTTTGACCTAGAAAAGAAAAAAGATGATTTAGAATCTTCAGAAACTCAGTCTGCATTGGTTTTGGATGAAAGGAAGCTGGGAGATATTTCTCCTACGCAAGTAGATATTAGCCATTTCAGCTGCTTTAAAGAGGACACCAAAATGTCAATTTCAGAAGGTACAGTCTCTGATAAGTCTGCAACCCCTGTGGATGAAGTTGTTGCAGAAGATACTTATTCACATATTGAAGGAGTGGCATCTGTTTCCACAGCATCCGTTGCTACTAGTTCGTTTCCAGAACCAACCACTGATGATGTTTCTCCTTCACTGCATGCTGAGGTAGGATCTCCTCATTCTACTGAAGTAGATGATTCTCTTTCTGTATCTGTTGTACAAACACCAACAACATTTCAAGAAACAGAAATGTCTCCATCTAAAGAAGAGTGCCCAAGACCTATGTCCATTTCTCCTCCAGACTTCTCCCCTAAAACAGCAAAATCAAGGACGCCTATACAAGATCATAGGTCCCCTGAACAATCTACTATGTCAGTAGAATTTGGTCAAGATTCCCCTGAGCAGTCTTTGGCTATGGACTTCAGCAGACAGTCCCCTGAACATCCCATAGTGGGTGCTGTCATGCATCATATATCTGAAAATGGACCAACTGAAGTTGATTATAGTCCATCAAGGAAGTTATGGTCATGAAAAAGATATTTCAGAAATTATTTCAGTATCTCAGATAGAGGCTTCCCCTTCTTCTTCCTCTGCTCATACACCATCGCAGGCGAGTTCTCCACTGCAAGAAGAAAGTGTATCAGGTATTACACAGTCATGTGAAATGCCACTGCACTCTGCATTCCCTTCAGAAAAAGTGCACAGCCTGGGAGAAAAACTTTCACCAAAATCTGACTTATCTTCATTAACCCCACGGGAATCATCTCCTCTATACTCACCGAGTTTCTCAGATTCCCCTCCTGTGATGAAAGAAACTGCTGCTTGCCATTCACCTTCGTTATCATTGCATATGTCCCCAGATAAATCATTAGGCTATCATACTTCAGGAATTCAAGATCCTCTAATGGACCATAACCAAGAGTTCATAGCCTGTACAGAACAAGAAGCTGTTAAGAAAACAGCCATATCACCTGAGGCTCTTAGTTACTCTTATGATGAAACTGGGAAAACCACCAGATCACATGAAGCTATTAACTATTCCTATGAAAAAACAGAAAACGTCAGCGGATCTCCTGAAGCCCTTGACTATTCCTATGTTACAGCTGGGAAAGTGACAAGAACACCAGAGGATGATAGTTACTCTTATGAAAAAACAGAAAAAGCTACCAAGTCACCAGAAGCCTTTGATTATTCCTTTGAGAAAACCACTAGATCTTCTGAGACTGTCAGTTACTCTTATGAAACCACAGGAAGAAATGGTAAATCACCTGAGAATGTCACTTACTCATATGAAGTGTCTGGGAAGTCCACCAGATCACCTGACACTGCTAGTTATCACTACGAGGTTGATAGGTACTTTGTTTCTGAAAAATCAGAAAGCCGTCAAGATGTTGATTTATGCTTGGTTTCTTCCTGTGAATACAAGCATCCCAAGACAGAACTTTCACCTTCCTTTATCAATCCTAATCCCTTGGAGTGGTTTGCAAGTGAAGAACAGTCTCAAGAACAAGAGAAGCCATTAACTCAGTCTGGAGGTGCTCAACCTCCTTCAGGAGGAAAACAGCCAGCACGATTGTGTGGTGAAACTCCTCCAACCTCAGTCAGCGAATCTGCTCCATCACAGACAGACTCAGATGTGCCTCCTGAAACAGAAGAGTGCCCTTCTATTACAGCAGATGCTAATATTGACTCCGAAGATGAATCTGAAACTATTCCAACAGATAAAACCATTACCTATGAACATATAGACCCTCCTCCAGTTCCACTGCAGGATCGCAGCCCTTCACCGCGACACCCTGATGTTTCAATGGTCGACCCAGAAGCATTGCCTATTGATCAGAACTTAGGTAAACCTTTGAGGAAAGATCTCAAAGAGAAGACAAAAACTAAAAAGCAGGGGACAAAGACCAAGTCTTCCTCTCCTTCTAAGAAGAGTGACAGCAAATCAAAGCAGATCGCTTCACCAAAGCCTGGTGGCTTAAAGGAATCATTGGATAAAGTTTCAAGAACAGCTTCTCCAAAGAAGAAGGAATCTGTGGAGAAAGCTGCCAAAAACATCTCTACTCCAGAAATAAAATCTTCTCGTACTGAGGAAAAAGACAAGGAAACTAAGAATATAACCAATACTACAGCATCAAAGTCTGCAAAGACTGCGACTGCAGGTAAGAAGAAATTATAGTGATAATCCCTAAAGATAACATCTGTTTGTCCTAAGTACCTTCAAACCTATGCTATGTAACCATAATCCAAAGAGACTATCAGTGGATGACTCGGGGTGAGTCCACACTTTCCTGCAACATGATTGCTGGAACTTCGTACAGCAGTGTTTCTAGCTATAAGTATGTGAACAATGTACCAGCATCTTAAAAAATCTGTGCATGTACACCAGACATGGCTGGCCCAGTCACAAGCACATGTGCTCATTAAAGATGCAGCCATGTTGACCAATTTTGTTTGCTAAAAATAGTGCTACTATTTTTACTACACATTGGTGGAACCTGATGAAGCCCCACTTCATGTTCCAGAGTGAGCAAGACCTAGCTGCCATGTTCTAATGTACATTGTTGCTATTTTGGAAGGAATAAGGCATGGGGAATTTGGCTGACCATGATGGATGAGGTTCCTTAATTGTGCCAAAACGATAAAACCCACAGTATTAAAGAACAAACATTATCTTGGGCATATACAGAATGCCTTTTACTTCCTGTGATGAGTAATCATATTTAAGCCTTCAGATCTTAGGATGTGGGCCAGGATTTCCAGAAATCTTTGATCCATGGCATCTCTCATTTTAGAAATTAAACACTAGTTACACTCCACAGGGCAACATGGCACACTAGACAGAAAAGGGAGAACTGACAGTACAGTCCTAAGCACAGCTGCACCTTTCTGAGCATTGCTTAGGATTTGTAGGTGCCTATCAAATAGGTCTTACTGGTTGCTGAAAGCGCAAGGGTGCACAGTGAGTTTGGATAAAATATTTGCAGACTGAACTTATGGGAAGATCCTCCTGAATTTGTAAGGCTGCTCAGTAAATGGGGAGTAACAAATAGTTGGGTGCAAGCATATAAATAGATGCACCAATTGTTCATTATGGGTTATATTGGGAAACACAGTGTTTGAAAGAAACCTAAGCACTAAATAATACTATTAGTGAACAGTCTCCATCATAATCACATTCTTAGAGCTCCACACTACCATTAACAGCTATGGAAAATGAACAATAATAGTATTGATTGGCATGACTTGAAGGAATAAGATTGGGCCTTGTTTTACCACTGGCAACACAGCAGGTGAAATGATGCTAGCAGGGAAGGAGGCTAAGTGAACATGTGTCCACACAAGAATTATTTCAGGTGGTCTGTTGTTCTTGTACCACAATTAGCATGTGATGTCCAGACACATGTGATGTCTCTGTTACACCCAGAGGTCATTTCGGGGGGATCGCGGGGGATCGCAGTTCCCCCGGGTGAGGTACGGGGGGCGGAGCACATGACAAAGCCCCGTCCCCCGCTTCCGGCCCTCATTCAGCCATAAGGAGGCAGGAGAAGAGGGAGGGTAAGTTGCTTCCTCCCTGCCTCTCCCCACCCCTGCCTGCCTGGGGCCAGGGAGGGCCTTTGAGGGGCTTCCTTGCACTCCCGCCGGCCTTGCAGGTCCACCGCCGGGCCCCTCATGGGGCTCGGCAGTGGAGCTGCAAGGCCGGCGGCGGCGGCTGGGACCGTTGGGGGCAGGGTGTGTGGCCTTATGGCACACTTCCGGTGATGTCAGGGGGTGTGGCCTTATGACACACTTCCGGTGATGTCAGGGGGTGTGGCATATGCTAATGAGTTATGCTAATGAGTTCCCCTAGCTCTTTTTCTACGAAACGACCCCTGGTTACACCTGAGATTCTAGTTTATTTTTCAAATGCTTTTCTTCTCATTTGAAGAAGTACAGTGGTGGCATAGAAATATATGTCATGCATTGTATTTCCTCTCTGCTCCCCTCCTATTTTGTTTTTGGTCAGTGTGCTTTCTGATCCTTCCAGTTTTGACAGCTGCATGGCAAAGATATTGTCATGCATAGAAGAACTTCCTTAAGGGTTTTGTACAACAAATTCTGTTGATTGCTTTTTTAATGGCAGTTCAAGAATCAGAGGTTCTCTGTGGTAAGTTTTGATTTAGCAGGTCCTAACATGTTTAAAAATATCCACAGATAAGTTTCTATTTTGTTGTACTCTGTGGATTTTGTCCTGATTAGGGATATTTTTCTTCCTTGTTTTTAATTATTAAGCAGGCTTTGACATTATTTTAGAACCAGTGGAGAGTCAATGCCATACTGGCATGCTAGTGAGGTGTAGTGGTTACAGTATTAGATGAGGATCTGGGAGACTCGGTTACAAATTCCCATTCTGGAAAAAGCCCATTGAGCAACCTTAGAGCAGCCAGTCCCCCTCACCCTAATCTAATTCATTGAGTTGTTGTGACGATGAAAACGTTCTATCATCCTGAGCTCCTTGGAGGAAGGGTAGAATAAAAATGTGTTAGATCATTGTATTTTAGGCTACTTTTAGGCTTAATAGGATAAAAATAACAAAAATTGTCCAAGGAGTGCATCTGAGTACATGTTAATGCCACTCTGTTGAATGCTCAAATTGTGTTGCTTCTGAGATCAAAACAGCAGATTACACAATATTTCATCATCAATAACTGAGACAAAACTCTTGTGTTGTTTTTTAAAGGACCTGGAAACGGAAAACCAACGAAGTCTATAGCTGTGCCTCCAGGACCTCCAGTATATTTGGACCTGGTCTATATTCCCAATCACAGCAATAGCAAGAATGTTGATGTAGAATTTTTCAAAAGGGTGAGGTCATCCTACTACGTAGTGAGTGGGAATGATCCTGCTGCTGAAGAACCAAGCAGGGCTGTCTTGGATTCCCTGTTGGAGGGCAAAGCTCAGTGGGGAAGCAACATGCAGGTAGGCTCAATAGTATAAGTATATTAACATCTGAAAATAAGAGAAAAACTAAATTTGAAGGTCTATTCAATAATACAAAAATATAGTAACTGGATACTATACACATCTTTAAAATTTTGAAACACATCAATATAGAGAAGACAGGCAAATGAGACTGCAGAGGCTCCATATCACAAGTATGGTTTTCTGGAAGCTGCTGTAGAGTCAGAACTTGGTCTGTCAAGGTTAATGTATACCAGGCCCATAGCTAGGATTTCTTGTTCTTGGGGGATGTACATTTCTTTTGTTGTTGTTGTTGTTCAGTCGCACAGTCGAGTCCGACTCTTCACGACCCCATGGACCAGATCACGCCAAGCCTTCCGGTCTTCCGCCATCCTCATATTGGACACCTTCTTACATTTCTTAGGGGGCACTTAACTTGATTAAATTAAAGTTGATTAAATTACCTTTTATTCAATTAACCACCCTCTTCAAGCCTCACCCCCTTTTATTTTACAGGGGGCAGGTGGGGAAGGGAGGCGGCAAGGCAAGGTAACCAGACCTCCCCCGCTGTCCCATTGGCGAAGTGGCACTCGGACTTCGCCTGGTGCAGGAAATGAGTGGCTGTGGGGGGAGGGGGGGAAGAAGCAGGTCATTCTAGGCCCAAGAGGCCCTTTGCCAGCCCCTGGGGGGGAGGGCTGAGCTGGTTCACTATCCATCTAGGGCTGGGGAAGGGAAGACCACTCACTGGCCCATGATAGTTCACTGCTCTGCTGCATCATTGGTCTCTGAGCGGAAGCAGCAGTAGATCAACTCTCTGGCCAGTGCAAAGTACAGCTGCTCTGGCGGCCAGTAGTCCAGCTCCGAAGCCGAGCTGCTGGGGCTGGTGGATGACGGCGACAATGTACAACTGTAGACCACCAAAGAGGAGGCCAATGGGGCTGGGCTGGTGGTGCAGCTCCAGGAGGAGGAGGGTGCTGGTGAAGGACTGCCATCAGCAGCTGGCCTGTGTGCTCACCGGCTGGCCTGCCACTCAAGGCTTCACAACATCTCTGGATCCATACCAGCTTCATATCACTTGCTTTCCTATTTATCTTTTATGCATTCCCATACTTAAGATATCAGCTTTCCAGACCGTATTCATATGATGTGTTAAGACTAATCAGGATTTATTTTATAGGAATAATTTCCTCTACTGATGTGTTTTCCCATTCCCCATTGCAGGTGACCTTAATTCCAACCCATGACTCAGAGGTGATGAGGGAATGGTATCAAGAGACCCACGAGAAACAACAGGACCTTAACATCATGGTTTTGGCAAGCAGCAGCACTGTTGTTATGCAAGATGAATCTTTCCCTGCATGCAAGATTGAACTGTAAAAAAAAAAAGCAATGCATCATGACCTTAAACTTTGTTTCCAGAAGTTCTTCAATTTGAAAACACCTTTTCTAAAAATGTAATCCATCTAACTCAGCTGCTGAACTATATATACCTGCCAAATGCTATACTGTATCACAGTGATGCAAGTCACTAATCTTTTTTCAGTCTTTGCTGATTGCTAAGGGAAATAACAGTATTCCCACCGTAGGGTTCAAATTACTGCAAAAACTGCAGATCCAGGTTCATCTCCACTGAACACTTGGAAACCATGCACTAGAAAACACTGCTGACTTCTGCCAGGTAGGGGCATTTGCCCTTGAGAGAAACACAGGGAGAGAAAGCGTGTGTGTGAGAGAGAGGGGGGTAGAGGAGAATAAAATAATCAGTTCTGCATTACAGTCAAAGCAGCAATCCGTAGTATTGCCTCCTGTAGTCTGCCATCATGTAAAAGAAAGATGAATAGTTGCATCAGTTTGAGTTCTCCCAAGAGCGGGCATTTTTAGTTTAGTAATAAATTAGCTAGAAAATTAAGTGAAACTGAGCGTGGCTTTGAAGGGACATACAATCCAGAACACTCACTTGCCTTTAGCAACTTCACTTTTAATACTTCATTCTTGGGTAACATAATTCTCTTAGGCAATATATGCAAGTAGTTTGAACCCCATTCAGTACTATACACTTGTTTCCTTTTAACATGCAAATATTTGCTCTAAGGCATGCTCCCAGTGAAAATCCACCAGTTCCACTCAAATTTGACAAGCTTGCATGCTGAAACACCCAAGTCACAGTCAAGTTTACTGAAGCAAGAAACCAAAGCAGTTGGGAGTACCTATGGTAGACAATTTGCCTTAGAAAGTGACTTGAATGTACAAAGATACTTGATGCACTTATTTTTTAATGCAAGATAGCAAGTTTATAAAACATCTGTGTAGGATTATAGTTACACCAGTACAGAAGTATGCGTGTGCATGTGTGCTACTGGAAACTTCTCTGATTGGTCAAACAGCTTGGTGCTATGAATTATGTATGTAAGTTGAACACTTCATTGGTACACCTGAACAGCAAGATTTTTCTTTTGAAGTTTGTTTTTTCTCTCTCTGTCCCTTCTTTTCCCATGAGAGAAAGGGTGCCCAGTATAACAAACACAAAACATAACAAAAACATACTGAATTTTGCAAAGAGGTTCTCTGTGAGTCTGTGGAGTCTTCTAAAGCCTTCCTTTGTTTTACATTATTTTGACTGTTAATTTAAGAATGAATATGGGAACAAATGTACAGAAGAATTTTTTAAGCTCTGTGCGAACTTTTAATAGATGAATTTTTAAACCGAAGTTTCGTTTACAGGAAAATGTGGAGGAAAGACTTTCAGGTGAAGGCAATTTTTTTTAGTAGTTTTGTAAGACAGGTGTTGTTTGAGGTTCTGATGAAAATGAAGTATGACATGGCAGTAACATATTTATTGAACACTGTTAAATGCCAAGGATTATTTTGCAGGGAGCACACTAACAAATCATGTGCTAGTCATCAAAGAACTGAGGACTGAACTGCTAATTGGCTTCCTTTGAACCAGAAAGCAGAGCTCAGGTTTAGCCCAAGGACAGGGGCAACCCAAGCAATTGTTTGCATTCCAGCAATATTTTTAAGGGCACCAGTGAAATCAACTTGCCATCAGGAGTTACCCCAGCATTCTCCGGGACAATGCAAGTGATCCTACAGAGCATCTCCCGATGATGCTGGTTGGGGCCAGCCCTAACAAGCTTTCCTTTCTCCCAGGATTGCTTAAGTGAAACTAGCTCAAGCAAGTCAAGCACTTTGTATTTACAGATCCCTTTAAAAAAATCAATGTGTATCTTGTCCCCAGAAAAGCTACCAAGGCCACAGATTTCAGCTTCCTCAGAATGTTGGCTTTCTTTTTTTAGTTCTTAGTTTGGGGAGAGAGATGCTGTGGATCGTTTAACAACCCCCCCTGGTCAGTCTCAGAATCGAGAGGAGTTGCTGAGGTAGATTCCTAGTGGTCAGAGACTTGGGGCTTCAGTACTTTGTTTGGCCCTCCCTGTGACCAGCAGATGTGAAATACATTATATCAAACAAGAAAAAACCATGCAAACATGCATGACTTATTCAGATTTCAGATTTTGTTGTGGAATTTGTATTGCTTCTGTTTTAAGACCTACAATGCTTAATTTAAAACCTATTCTGTTAAGACAGTTTGGGTTCAAAGAGATGAAACATCAAAGAATCTGAGATAGCTTAAGTCATATAGAAAAATTACTGGTGCTAGCAGACTGTGGGGACTGAACTGCATGTTCTCTCTATGTATGATTGCCAGTATGGTTTACTTTGCAGCTTTCTATGGAATTTATACAAGCGCATTCATCTACAGTAGGAATTTGCATTATTCTGTGCCAATTGTTTTTGCAGAGGGCTTTGAGTTCATTAAGTAGTGAACAATTACAGCATTTTATTTTGTATTGTGTAATATATTTCAATTGTTAACACTGTTTATTTTTGTGTTGATTTGTTTTATAGATGTGCATTTGCACTGCTAGTTTTTATATATTTTTTAAAATACTACTTAAGACCCTTTTTAATTTGGGCCATGTAGCCCAGTTAATGCTGTGAAATATTATTTGTCAATGGTTTTATGTGTTTTTTTTAAAGAAAATTCTAATATTTTATTTTTGTTTGACATTTTTAGCAAAGCTGCTTTATTTATTATCTTACCCTGGTCCTTCGAACACTTGTATACCTGCAGTTCCTTTAATTTTTTTATTGGAATAATATACATGAAAGCCCTCATAGGTTGGGGGCTAACGTCCAAATGATTGTGGTACGAAAGACAAAGGGAAATGTATTGTGGAAAGAAACTGCTGAGCTCGTAAGTGTATACACCTAATTTCTAATTCTGACATCGTAATCCTAAAGATAGTTTTGCCTCACAGCACAGGTGGTTTGTCCCAGTACAATTAACCGCAAAATCCTGCACAGTGCAGGTGGAGGAAGGTTACCCCTCAGAACTGCCTGTAGGTTGAAGTATTTAGCACTATGATAGCTAAAAAGCCCTCATGTTAGTGCTTAAGTGAACCCCCACCCCACCCCTTTCCTTTCTTGGTTGCATGGTGGCCTTTTCATAGCACAGCACTTGCTGATGTGGTGCAACCATGACAGGGCTTTTGTCCACAGTAGATGAGTCAGCAGGACATCATTGTGCTGGGCACAGCTGCTGTACTGCATCCTGAGCTTGCTTTGTTAGCACAGCAGCGAAGGGTTTAGCTTAGCCTGACCCTACTAAGGGTTTAGGATTAATGAGGCATCTTCCCATGTACGTGTGCATAGGACTGCAGCATTAGGCTACCACCAGTGCCAACCTAAGTGGCATTTACACCCGTCTAAGTTTGTTGAAGTCAATGGATTTAAAAGGGTGTAACTGTCCTCAGGATGGCACTGCAAGTCATAAGAACATAAGAGATGCCAAGATGCCAATGTTGGATCAGGCCAAAGGCCCATCCAGTCCAACACTCTGTATCACACAGTGGCCAGAAATACCAGTGCCATCAGGAGGTCCACCAGTGGGGCCAGGACATTAGAAGCCCTTGTCACTAAATTGTCCACTTATTAACCAACTTTGCAGAACTGATTTTTAATTTTTTTTCTCTGTTTTGTAATTAACTAGACTTTCAAACATTTTATAGACAGAGCATATTCCCTGGATGTTTTGCCAAAAATTGGAGAATGTACTTAGTAGCGAGCAAGGAACATTGTGACTAGTCTGCTGTGGTTGCCACCTGGCAAAGTCTGTGACTGTTGTACTCCCCCACCCCTGTTAATCCTAAATCTCAGTATTAAACTGAGATAACATTCACACCTCTATGTGCAAAAGAAAAATTATCTGTCTGCACTTCTTCCCAGATGTGGCAACACCTACTAGTCACATGTACATCAGCAGTCCAATGAAAATGGATTAGATGAAATAAGGATAAATGGGGGTCCAAGTTTGGCCTTCATGTTTCTTCATTCTAAAACCTTCTTTATTGCTGTGATATTGGTTCCCTTGTACAAAGGAAAAATGAAATTGGGGTTTACGTTTGTTGTTGTTGAGCTGCACTTTTTTTCCTAGGATGTCACAGACTATTTAAAAAGCCCTTCTCCATATTTGTTAACTTATTCCTATATGAAAATGTGTTGGTCTCTATAACTTGGACCAAAAGATCCCAGTATACATCAAGGGTCCCCTAATTTTTACTTCCTCTCTGTAGTGCCTGGGCTCCTGAAAGTGGGCTCTTTGTGGTCATGGGCCCCTCCAGAGAAGCTTTTTTGGGGGTGTGCAGAAGACTGTATGTCGGCAAATTGGTGAATCCCTTATTCCATACAGATCAAAGTGCCTTTTGTTCATGCAGCAGAATCATTAGATCCAAGTCTAAGTAATCTGCCTCAGCCTTCAGAAAAAAGGCAAAATTTTAAGAGGGTATAAATAAGAGGATATAAATTTTATTTCTCCACCATTTTTAAATGGCAGCTGTCTTATTTTTTAAAAAGCTCCTCTTGATCAAATTAATGCCTTTCTTGCCTGTGTAACTACCCTAATTGTGTTGTCAGAGCTGCACACAATTAGCTTAGTGCCAGTCAACCAGGAGCTACCCAGATTGAGCGCTGTTGCTCAGCACAGGTTCCTAGAAGCATGGTTCAGTACTGATTGGTTGATCTAGTTTTCATGTGTCATTATCTGAGTGCTTAAGAGCACTTAAGAAAACGATGGCATTGCCAATTGGTAACAGTCCCCAAATCATACTCTTCATAATAGTACTAGTCTTTATAATAGCACTCCATCACTGATTAAACTTCAGTGACAGTTTCAGTCAGGATCACAGTCCATAACTGGTCTTCTTTTGCATGCTTCCTCATCTTCTAATGGCAACAATTCCTACCTTCTAATTCCATCTTCCATACTTCGCCTGGTTTTGTTTTTTTAACTTCACATACTGTGGTGAATGGCTCCAAATGTTTATATGAATGTATTTAACTGTCTTCAATAGCTTAAGCGGTTTAGGCACTTTCTGACGTGGAATTGAAAAGCTCAAATAATTTTGCTAAAGGAAATGTCTGAGTCTCCCTGCCCAAGACCTCCACCTCCAAGGAGTTATTCTGCATTTTGGAGTTTTATGCCCTAGGCCTTGCTTTTGTCCACATGTAATCAGAAGTTCCTGCTCAAAGGAAAATACTAATTTTTGTGGTCTGGCATTATTAGCAATGGGAAATTATTATGTTTGCACTTATGAACAAAAAAAAATCACATAAGTGTTCATTTTTTTCATTTACTAACTGAACAAACTACTCAAAGCAGTGTAGGGACAAGCAGTTCTGTCAAAGCATTTGCAGTTGCATTACTCGCCTTGTTAAAGATGTTTGCTATTTTTAAAGAAAAAGTCTATTTGTTGTGATCTTGCAAAAATAAATAAAAATGCAGCATCAAAACCTTGAACATTTGGGGAGGGAGGGAATGCTTCTCTGCACTGAATTAGCTTAAGAGTTCTGGATGCCCAGGACTACCCATTACAGTCATACAAGACTGGGCTGTAATCACACCAGTAAAAAGCGCAATTCTGACGTCCCAGGATGCTTTCACATGTTTGCATGCAGCCATATTATTCTTCCAAACCATGGAGAGAAAGTCTTGTTGCTGGCTAAGAAGCACCTCACACACAACTCCTCTCTCTTGTTCTGAATGGTCTTGTTTGTGTCGGTCTGCAGCTGTGTATGGTTTTATGTCTTATAATCCTTCATCACCTCTATTCTATCCAGTCATATCTAATGTAGAAAACTAGTTTCCAGTGAAAGTAATATGTAGTGCTTTTATGATAGTTGTGTGCAATATCCCCTCTTCCGTTGAGGATATTTGATGTAAAGGAAACAAGCTCAGTTCCACAATAAAATACAAAAATAGTTCAAGTGGCATTAGTACGATTGCTGTCTTTTATATAGACATATCCCTTGTAACCCTTCCTCTGGTCAAATAACATATATGGACACAGCAGTGACAATGATCCTCTGTTGATTGGTGTTCAATATGACTTGCTTATCAAGGGTTGAATATGAAACAACACGAGATAGCCATTTATCACCATCGTAACCTGTCTATGAGCCTTCTAGACCCATCTGGCTGGACACTGTTATATGGCTCTGGTTGGATCAAGCACTCAGAAACTCTGAATCTGTGCAGACACTGATCCCATTTGTCCAAGTCAGTGGATCTGGATCTAGGAGTTGTGGGTGGCAAGTTAATAAGCTGGTTGATCTAACTGAGCTAACATTTTGTAAATATACTTTCAGCTTTTTAATCAGGGAAGAAATGCCTTGTGAAGGTTGTCACAACCTGTGTTGTGGCTCCAATTCTCTGAGAATATAATGGCCTTCAGGAATATTTATGCAAATAACAAAGACATGACAGTGCATGATACTGTCCTGGGGTGGGAGGGGCAACATGAAACAATGGTAAGCATGTCAGAACTGGCAAACCACATGCACAAGTATTGCAGATCATTCCCATGTTCCACCCCCAGCAGTCCTTTCCAACCCTTAAGAGGGTTTATTTCTGGGGCTGGGTGACCTGCAAAGAGGAGCATCCATGGGGATAGGAAGCTACAGTGGGGAAGGGGGCAAAATTGCCTCCCCACCATCTTTCATTAGCAGAACTGCACCGACAGATGAGGCAGCAAAGAGAACTTTGTCCTTTTCCCCCTCCCCAGTGGGGGAAAGCCAGAATGCAGGCTTTCAGTGGTATGACCGTAGTTCCCATCAACCTAGAACTAGATGAACTAGTTTGAGGATTTGCACCAGCATAGGAATCTGAATGGTATTGCTCACTGGATCCTTCAAGAGATCCTCCTTGGGGGTTCCCTCAAGGCTGCATCTCATCCTCTTCTCCAGTTGCATGTGCATACGAGGCCACCAGCATGATAAAAAAGTTCTCTTCTCACCACAGTCCAATATCTTAAAGCCTGTTCAACCTAGCAACTTTCCAAAGCAAGCAAAGGCGGTGTTGCTAATCATAGAAGGGGAGCTGGTATCATGAAAGTCCTCTCCTGTGATGAATAGGCTGTTTGCATAAGCGCCTATTATTGTAAGTAAACTTGTGTCAGATGGTGATAGAAAGTGCCATCAAGTCATAGCTGATTTATGGCCACCACGTAGGGTTCGCAGGGAAGAGACAAAGAGAGGTGGTATGCCATTGCTTGCCTCTGGGTAGTGACACTGGATTTCCTTGGTGGTCTTCTACCCAAAGTAATAACCAGGGTCAACCCTGCTTAGCTTCTGAGATCTGATGAGATTGGGCAGGCCTGGGCCATCCAGATCAGGGCAACAGGCCCACCTTGATCGCTGACAGTTCAGCTGTGTACTGTTACCACACTGTGAACTAGTTTTCTATTATTCTCAGAGTCTGAGGGCTCCATAAGGTGAAACCTAAACTGAAAAGACCAGTGGGTAAGGTGTTTTTTAATGGATACCCTTAAACTAACATTGGTTTAAAGGACAAATGCAAATTGAATCCCTGCCCCCAAACTAATATGGATCAGTCAACACTTTCTCCAGCAGAACCACCATGTAAATTAATTAGTCCAACACACCTAAGCCATACTGTTTTTTCACCCAGCTAGCCTAGAGGCCCAAACGTTCTGTTCACCCTGTTCTGACTTGAATGTGAATATACTTATTAGTGTTCTTCTACCAGCTGCATTACTGTATCTAGATTCAAGGACAGTAAAGCACTGTGCAACATTCCATCCAAGCTGGAAGTAACTGTGTAATTTGCTCTAGTGAATAATGGATAGTGACCTTTTCTATGGGACTGAAAGTGTAAATAATAAAGGAAAGGGAGAGTTGCATATTTGCTTACCTACTCATTAAAGTATTTGGTGTCTGCTGTGAATTTGAATCAGCAATTTGCATTTCAAATGAAACAAATTTAACCCTTCCAATGTGGCTGATCTTTTCCAAGTTTGGCCACACAAGATCTCCCATCAGGAGCTGCCTACAGATTAATTCAAAGGGGCTCTTTGAAAGCAGGAAGCAATGTAGATATTCAGCATCATTCACTCTGCAAGATGTGCATTGTGTATACAAAACCACAAAGTCCTATTGGAAGGGTTCCATGGACAATATGCTGACTGCTCATACTGTGGGATGTTTGCCGGGTGGGGGATTCTTTAGAGGGGGGAATCAAGTTAAAAATAAACCTTAGACTGTTCTCTCCTGAAATTATTTTCTCATTTTCAAATTTCATGCTGCACTGTGATTTCCCTTACAAACCTTGATATTCTAGAGGCAGTAATGCACACTAGTTTAAGAGTCACTTCCTTGACATAGGTGCTTGAAATAACCCCAAAAGGTGAAAATAAACCTACTACCAGGAACCCAAAAATGGCTGAGGAACAGGATTGTTTTGTATTAAAATCTAACTAAAAATAATCCTGTTCCTCAACCTTTTTTGGTTTACTCCTGGAACAAGCTAAACACACATATAACCCAACCTATTCACTAGTAAGACATTAGGATAATTTTCTAGAACAAACTGTCAGATTCTTGCATAGAAATTACAGGAAACTATAGTTTATGAGGACTGCCAGATTTTCAACTGACCCTGGTGGTAGTTCGTTGCAGGCCAAGCTGATGCTCTGTCCCTTTCACATGAAGAGGAGTAGGTTTTTATACCCCTCTTTTCTCTACCTGAAGGAGTCTCAGAGTGGCTTACAATCTCTTTCACTCCCCCTCCCCACAACAGACACCCTGTGAGGTCGGAGCGCTCTGCGGAGAGAGCTGTGACTGACCCAAGGTCACCCAGCTGGCTTCATGTGAAGGAGTGGGGAATCAAACTTGGCTCTCCAGATCAGAGTTTGCTGCTCTAAACCACTACACCAAACTAGCTTACATGACCCTTCTGGGTATTCACTGAATGCATGGAGAGGGAGAAGATATGAGGGTACTGGAAGCACAAGATAAAGCTGAGTGTCATCCGCAAACTGGTGACTACCCAGCCCGAACCGCTCGATTATCTCACCCAGCAGTTTCATGTAGACATAGAAGAGCACAAGAGATAAGATGGAACCTTGCAGGACACCTTAGGTCAAAGGCTTGAGCAGCACTCCCCAGCAACAACTTCTGAAACCTACTCTCCACGTAGGACCAGAACCACTGCAATATGGTGCCTCCCAATCCCAGCCCAAAAAGGTGGTCCAGAAGGATATTATTACTGATAATATTGAAAGCTGCTAAATGGTTGCACTTCCTCTGTCCATCTCCTGGCACAGGCACAAGCCCCATAAGCAGGCCTAAGATCAGAATGGAAAACACCCAAACAATCCGCTTCACCCTGGACTACTTGAAGTTGTCTAGCCACCACCCATTCAATCACCTTGCTCAAGAATGGAACATTGGAGACTGGTTAGGTTCTTTAGAAGTGGATGCACCACAGCCTGTGGGAAGAGTGGAACAACCACCCCCTTTCTCAAGGATATATTAACTACAACTTGGACCTAGTCAGTCACACACACACCCCGCCGGGCAGATTTAGGTAGCCAAAAAGCAGATGGCATGCCTCAACTTCCAAGGGTCCTGCCCACATCCTCAGGCCGAATAAACTTAAACGTATCCCAAACAGGTGGCCAAGTCAGCACCCTGGCACCATCTGAACTTGTCACTGCTAATGTACAGTCCAAGTCAGAACAGGTGCAAGAGATATCTGCAAAATGGTCACAGTGGACCACCAAGCAGTCTATCTCCTCCTGCTGGCTAGATCCCAACAGGTGTCTGACCACCTGGCACTGCTCCATTGTGCAGATGCAATAGTGGCAGATGTGTATTGTTTCTTTGCTGCCATCAGTGCCACGGAGTACACTTTAAAATGAGCTTTCAACCATGTCTTATTGGTTTTGTCACAAGTCTTCACTGTCACTCTAGTCATCTCCCTTGCCTTTATTGCAGAAGGGCAGGAATCTTCCCACCTGGAATATCCTGTTTTCCAAGTAGGAAGCCAGTTCTCAGTTCTGCATAAAACCATGCTGATTTATAATGGCTTATCCCAGCCCGCTAGAACAGCTGGGAACCAGTAAGGGATACACTACAACCAGGGCCGGCCCCAGCATATTTTGCACCCTAGGCGAGGATCCCTTCTGGCACCCCCCCATGCGCCCCCCGTCAGAGCCAGCAGGAGTGCTTTTGGCGGGGAGTGGGTGCAGTTTGGCGCCCCTAAGGGCCGTGGCGCTCTAGGCGAATGCCTAGTTCACCTAGTGAGTGAGCCGGCCCTGACTACAACCTCGTCCAGTGTACTGGAATAACATATATAATTCCCTATATTAAAACCACAAGTATGTTCAAATCTTGACATACTAAGGAGCTTTCTCTGTGCCACAGAACCAAACTTCCTAACTGTAAGAGTGGTTGAGCAGTGGAACAGTCTGCCTCGGGAGGTGATGGATGTTTTCAAGCGGAGGCTGGATGACCATCTTTCGGGTATGTTGTAGGTATGTAGGGCTATCTTTCAGCTATGCTCCTGCAGAGTGCAGGGGGTTGGACTAGATGACCTGCAAGTTCCCTTCCAACTCTAACATTCTATGATTCTATGAAGGTTCAGCCCTATATAGTCAGCATGGTGTAATGGTTAGGAGCAGTGGATTCTAATCTCTAGGTTTTAATTTCCCACTCCTCCACATGAAGCCTGCTGGGGGATGTTGGGCCAGTCACAGTTATCTCAGAACTCTCTCAGCCCCACCTACCTCACAAGGTGACTGTTGTAGGGAGAGGAAGGGAATGTGATTGTAAGCCACTGAAACTCCTTAAGGTAGAGAAATGTGGGGTATAAAAACTTACTTTTCTTCTTCCTCTCATCATACTTAACACAACAACTCAGGAAGCCATTAACCAAAGAAGAGAACATTTGAGGGATCTCTTGGACCAGATTTCCAGGAAGCCTAGAATAAGAAAGATACAGGGTCTTGGACAGAGAGCAACAAGAGTTTTCTGGACTAGAGGACAACTAGAACAGGCAAAATTGATTTCGTCTGCAGGAGATAGGAGACTGCAAATTTGTAACGTAAGGATGGAGATATGAAGAGAAGCAGGCAGATATGTACCTTCTGCGCAAAACAAAATGGTGGAAGGCCAAACATATTTTTTAATGTCAGCGACTGATATGATGCAACCTACAAAGCATGTGAAAGCATATGCTACAAATTTTTGGGACCCACAGCAGCTCAAGGGGCTGTAATTCACACATTATAGGAGTAATCCGATCTATTATTTAACATATTTATATCCCACCATAGCAGGCAGATATGTACCTTCTGCGCAAAACAAAATGGTGGAAGGCCAAACATATTTTTTAATGTCAGCGACTGATATGATGCAACCTACAAAGCATGTGAAAGCATATGCTACAAATTTTTGGGACCCACAGCAGCTCAAGTGGCTGTAATTCACATATTATAGGAGTAATCCGATTTATTATTATTTATTATTTATTCCTTTCTAACAGGTCTCAGGACTGTTTACAATATAAAAGTCAACAGCAGTTAAACAGAGGACCGTATTGGTCCTGTCAAAAATAAACTAACTAAACCTGATTTTGTCAGTTCAGAATGGCTCCATTTCACATCCAGTCCCACAATCTATTCACATAGTGTGATTTTATCCCATCCTTCCTCTCCAAGGACTGAGGGTGGCGTGTCTCCAAAGAGTGTGTGTCTGGTCCAAGGTCACCCATCAAACTTCATGGTAGAATGAGGCTTTGAACCCAGGTCTCCCAACACCAAGTTCAAAACTCACCACTATGGCATAGTGGCTCTCACAACAGGAATACATAAGAACATAAGAGACGCCAATGTTGGATCAGGCCAAAGGCCCATCCAGTCCAACACTCTGTGTCACACAGTGGCCAGAAATACCAGGTGCCATCAGGAGGTCCACCAGTGGGGCCAGGACATTAGAAGCCCTCCCACTGTTGGCCCCCCCAAGCACCAAGAAGACAGAGCACCACTTGCCCCAGAGCCCCTATCTATACCTTGTGGCTAAGAGCCACTGATGGACCTCTGCTCCATATGCCTATCTAATTCCCTTTTGAAGCCGTCCATGCTTGTAGCCTCCACCACCTCCTGTGGCAGTGAATTCCATGTGTGAATCACTCTTTGGGTGAAGAAGTACTTCCTTTTATCCGTTCTAACCCGACCGCTCAGCAATTTCATGGAGTGCCCACGAGTTCTTGTATTGTGAGAAAGGGAGAAAAGTACCTCTTTCTCTACCTGTTCTTTCCCATGCATAATCTTGTAAACCTCAATCATGTCACCCCTCAGTCGTCTTAAGTATTAAGTATTAATACCCCTCAGTATTAAGATGCAACACAGCAGTTAGATGCACCATTCAGCAGTCAAGCTGCTCTTCTAGGGCAAAAATCAGTTTCGAGTACATGTATCACAATAGTCCCGTACAAGATTACCATATGTTTATGTTTCACAGAAACTGTAGAGCTGACAGGAATGGGTAGCCAAAGCAGGAGGGGAAGCAGCCAAGGAAATGGTAGAAATTGATCTGCAGGTGCATCACATTGCATGTGCTTTGGAAGCTTCTGTTTGTGTCTGCTGTGAAAGAACATAAAAAACTGTATGCCAGATTAAACGAGTGGTCCATTCAGGCCAGCATTTTCTCCACAGCTGTTGGCTAGCCAGAAGCCCCTGGAAAACTTTCCAAACAGAGCATGACATAGAAAACCCCTATTAATCAAGGTACAGTGCCTCTAAATGAGCAAATTCCATTTTTAGTTATCAAGGTTATTAGCTGTTAATAGATCTAGGGAGAACTATATGTGAACCCCTAAACTAGGAGGGGAGGGGAATGTGGCCAGAACCTAAAATATTAGTAGGAAAAATGTGAAATATTGGTAGTAACTTTAAAAAAAACACAACAGCACGATAACAAATACTGTGGCAATAGCATTTTGCATACTGTCTCTCCAAGCTTGTTTTAGAAACGAAGCATTCTATTACATGACAGATCTTCGCTCCAGACACAACACAGACAAAAGGAGCAATCATAATTACAGGCTAAAAGAGGGGAGGAAATGAACAGTCTTGCAAGAGGGATCCAGAAATATTTAATCTGCAAGATAGTCAAGACCATATCACGACGGGGCTACTCGGCAACCTTCATAAAAGCACATTCTTCATTTTACAGCCAGGAGAAAAGGGAGCCTAACAAAAGTCTTTAACAGGGAAGATTAAAGGGAAGCTTTTGCGGCCTTTGCAGCCTTCCGGGCTTCAAGCTCCTGCCGGGCCTTTTCTCTCATTTCTCTCTCCCTTTCCATCAGAACTGCCCGCTCCTGTTCCCATCCCTTCAGCTTCTGCTCGTATTTTGCAAGGTCCTCCTCTTCAAATCTCGTCCGCTTTTCCTCAACAAGCTGCGTGGTCAACATCAACAAGCTCGAGGAGTCCACCTTGCCGAGCGACTGCAGTTTAGCGTGCAGGTCCTGTCATGAGAGAGAACGAAAAGAAAAAGGAGGGGTAGTGGTGGCGAAGGAACAGCAGCATCAACTCACTTGTCCAGCCTGGAGTATCTTTTCACCAGGACCAGAACTGGATATTTGAGAATTCAGCACAGTCTAGCATTCATCTTGGGAAAGGGTGACAGCTAGAGTTAAAAGAAAGAAAGAAAGAAAAACCCCAGAAAAGGAAAAAATGCCCATTCCAAATGCACACAATTTATAGGCGAGCTTTTACATGATTATTTAGCAATAACAAAGCAGAGAGAAAAAAGAATCAATTTTTAATTCAGCTAAGTGCTGGGGTGGGCTCAGCTTGCACAATGAACAGGGAATGCCATTAAGAAAAAATCTTGCCACAAAGAAATGATGAATGGCTCGTCGGCCATCTTCACATTTCAGGGCTCTTTCCCCTCCTCCCAGCCCAGTGCTGACAAGGACCCACCCAGAGCTGCTTCTGCTAACCTCTCTTCCAACAGATGGGAATCGCTTAAAGAGGCTTGTGCTAATGGCATACTAAATAGTTCCCACGAGCTCCTGCAGCCCTTGCCCAGAACATTCCTCTATGGCCTCCCCCCCGCAACAGCTCACATGGGCTTAAGCTCAGCCCTATATATGCAGACCCTGTAATTATTTTAACTCTACTGGTGTGCAAAAGGGGGGGGGGGTCGTCCTATTCCTGCTAGGCAGGATTGGAGCAGACAGCTGGGTAGTATATCTTACCATACATACAATGCAGTATTCCTTGCAACACACCCCAATGTATCATAAAAAAAATATTAATTCACTTAAGTGCTTTAAGATGCAGGGCCATTTGTGGTTATGGAAGTTTTACAGGACAGCTAGATGTTTCCCAGACAAAGGCAAATTAATTGCCCTAATGGAGAAGCCTCCCAGAGAGTGGGAAAAGAGAGATGCCCAAGGACAGGGAAAACATCCAGAAAGCAGCTTCCATCACATCTGTTTTCTTATTCTTTGCTCACTCGCCAGATAGGATCGCTCAGAATATCCTCTTCATCAAAAATAAAGACACAGCTACACCTAACTGGGAGAACTAAAGATCAGACAGAATTTTTGTGCAGATGAATGATATCATTAGTTGGGGGAACATCTTGCCAGCTGCACACCTCAGCTGTGTATTTCTTGTCTCTTTCCAGTTTGCAGGTATTAAAGCCTGGGTGCGGCTAGAGACAAAAGTTGAAGGGCAAGAGCAAAAGGATTCTTGGCTCGGCTCATGGCCCACAACCTGTGCCTATTGATTGATCTGGCTACTGAACTGAGAACCTGCCCAGAATACCAGTTTTGAGGTGTTGGGATTTTTTTGGGGGGTCCATTTATATTTTGATTAACTGCTGGTTATTTAAATTTGGTATCTTCATAAGTCCCTGTCAGAGAAAAAAATTGAGGAAATAACTTACCCTGATAAATTATAGTCAAGTGAGACCTACAGTTGCAAACACGCATTTGTTCAAAATGGCCAGAAAAACCGTTAACAGAAAATTAAGCACAAAACCCAAAGGAACAGAGAAATTTGACCAAACTCCTTTTAGAATACCTTTGAATTTGAATAACTTCAAATAGCAGGGGAACCCAAAGAACAAGGCTGATCTTGATGAACAGGCAAAGTTCACAAGGATAGGCTTTAAAGATTTTTGGGTTTCTTCATTCTTCTGTTACGAGTTTTATGTGGCCTGTAAATTCCACCTGCCATAAAATGTCCACCTATGTGGGCTGAAGGTATCCCCAGCTATGGGCAGTTTTGGAATTTTTAGAACACTGAGTGGGCACCACCACAAAAGGGTTGCCATGGGGCTTGGGGCGAATCACAATGATGAGATATTCCAAGCAATGTGCCTTCATGTAGTGCACAATGTGTGTTCTCTACTGACACAAAGATGCTGCTGCCTGGGTCCTTATGAAGCACCTCCTGCTCCAATGAGGTGGAAGAATGCCAAGACTGACCATTTGCTTTGGGGAAGAAACAAGTGAGTTTCAAGAAATACATTGTTGGGCACCATGGCACCCACAGGCATCATGCTGGGGATTATAGCTCTACTTTAGAGCAGGCTCCAATGGAGAGCTAAAACCTTGATAACAAAAGGCAGATGTGCCTTCCTTAATTAGGCAAAAGCACTGCAGAACCCAGACCTGGGTAAAATGGGAATTTCCCAAAGCTCTTGGCCACAGTGTCACTCCTGTTGCCTAGCAAAAAACACTGCATTAGCCCTGCTTATTTATTTATTTGCTTCATACATAAAAGATAGAGACTACTTCAGCTCAGTTATACGAGTCTGGAGAGTATGCTCCACCCAGTTCTTCGGCATCCTTTCACCTTCAACCATCCCAGCTTATACCAGACTAGCAGTAAAGCCCGTTGTGAAAGCAATACAACGAGATCTAGAAAGAGGCTCTGGGGGAGTGCTCTGGCTTTGGGCAAACAGTGTCAATTTGCTGTGGTGACCTCAGCAGGGTATAATGACAGAGTCCACTGTTTTCTCCAGAGGAACTGATCTCTGCTACCTGAAGAGCAGTTGTAATTGTGAGTGATCTGTAGCCCTCACCTGGAGATTGGCAGCAATTGTTACCCAGGACAAAGTGGCTGGTTTGGAGGGTGTAGTCTATGGCATTCTACCTGTCTGAGGTCCCACCCCTCTGCAAACCCCACCCTCTCCAGGCTCCACCCCTCATGTAGTTGGCAACCCCATCTCCCTCCCAGCTAACCATCAACCTAGCATTATCTGTCCCTTTGACTTCAGCTGACTTCTGCTC
The DNA here is from genome assembly GCF_001447785.1 of Gekko japonicus. Lineage (NCBI taxonomy): Eukaryota > Metazoa > Chordata > Lepidosauria > Squamata > Gekkonidae > Gekko > Gekko japonicus. The sequence continues at coordinate 1,104,088 of NW_015167541.1, read as the reverse complement.
TCCCTTCTGCAGAGCAGTTGTAATTCTGAGTGCTATCCAGCCCTCACCTGGAGATTGGCAACAATGGTTCCCTATGTGGGACTGACTGGTTTGGAGGGTGGAGTCTATGGCAGTGTACCTGTCTGAGGTCCCACCCCTCCTCAAACCTCACCCTCTTCAGGCTCCATCCCTCAAATCTCCAGGAATTTCCCATCTGGAGTTGGCAACCCTATCAGGACTGGCCCCAATGTGTTTTCTCCCAAAGGCCAAAGTAGGTGACAGGACCAAGCTTAGTTGCCTACCAACAGGCATTGAGGGGAATGTAGGGTTGCCAGCTCTAAGGAGGGAAATACCTGGAGTTTTGGGGGGTGGATTCTGTAGTGGGCAGCATTGGGCGGGGTGGGGGGGCGGAAGGACTCAGCAGGTATAATGTCATAGGGTCTACCTTCCAAAGCAGCCATTTTCTCCAGGGGAAACTGATCTCTGTCATCTGGAAATCAATTGTAGCAGTGGGAGATCTCCAGGTCCCACCTGGAGTTTGGCAACCCTAGGGGAAAGTGTGCTGCACAGCAGGGGGTTGAAGAGAATGGTTTGATGGGTGCTGGGCCAAGATTGGCAACAATAGTTCCCCAGGAGCAAATAGCTGGGTTGGAGGGTGGAGTCTATGGCACTGTAACCTGTCTGAGGTCCCCATCTCCCCAGGCAGCTTTTAAAACATGATCCTGGGACCTACACACCACCAGACATTCCAACTGCCTTGTGTGTGGGGGGGGAGTATGAGGTGTGGAATGGAGTGAAGTCCAATCAGCTTCCATATGCAAAAGACCTTGAAGGTTCCATATGCAACTGACATTCCAACTGCCTTGTGGGGAGGGGGTTGAGTTTGAGGTGTGGAATGCAGTGAAGTCCAATCAGCTTCCATATGCAAAAGACCTTGAAACACTGGGCGGGACTGCACAAAGCAGCCAGTCAACCCAGCCAGCGTCTTCTGACTGACAGTTCAAGCGTCCATACACTAAAGGAGTGCATTTTAGAACTTTGGCACCCACTATTCAATTATATATAAGGAGAGATACTTAATGGTTCCTTGTTACTGTAGAGCATTTACGCTCGGACATTTGAACGCTGCCCCTCCTGCAGCCTTATACGGGATATATTGTAATCTGCCTTATTCAGTTAGGCTTTGTGATCTGAAAAAGGCTGACTCCCTATTCCACATGATATTGGAATGCCCTCAGTATAACTATTACCGCAATTTATGGATCGCCCCTATTTTAACTAAATGTCCTTCTACTGTAACAAAAGATAATCCCCTATTTGTTGGTAGACAGAGGAAGAAGAAGAGTTGGATTTATACCCTGCCCTTCACTCAGAGTGGCTTTCAATCTCCTTTCGTTCCACTCCCCACAATAGACACCCTGTGAGATATGTGGGCCTGAGAGAGCTCTGAGAGAACTGTGATCTACCCAAGGTCACCCAGCTAGCTGCATGCGGAGGAGTGAGAAATCAAACCCGGTTCTCCAGATTAGAGTCCGCCACTCTTAACCAATGAGTCCCTTGGACTGCAAGAAGATCAAATCAGTCAATCCTAAAAGAAATCAACCCTGACTGTTCCCTGGAAGGCCAGATAATGAAACTGAAGCTCAAATACTTTGGCCACCAAATGAGAAGGGAGCATTCACTGGAGAAGACCCTGATGCTGGGAAAGATTGAAGGTCAAAGACGGGGATGGCAAAGGATGAGATGGTTAGACAGTGTCATAGATGCAACAAACATGAAGTTGAGAAAACTTCAGAGGACGGCAGAAGACAGGAGGGCCTGGCGGGAGCTGGTCCATGGGGTCGCGAAGAGTCGGACTCGACTGTGCGACTGAACAACAACAACAACAACAACTCTTAACCAATACACTAACTTGAGATAGAGACTTAAGGACTATGCTGCCTGTGGCCAAATATCTCTCACCATATTTTCCTTGAAGAAATAAATGCCCCTTGTTCACTGCTCAAGATCATTGGATCAAAGGAGCTTGAAAGAAAGGAAAGGATTTACTTCATTTATATCTCACCTTTCTCCCCAATAGAGACACAAAGCATCATTCTCCTCTCCTCCATTTTATGCTCCCATCACTGCTACCCCCAGACAATTTTAACTGAGAAGGGAAAAGGCAGCTACGGAAGTGAGAAGGGCTGCTGCTGGTGTCACTGAGAGTGTGGAATTAAAAGAGAACAGCTGCTGAACATGCAGCTACAGAGTAGATGTTGAGTTTAACGAATGCAGATGGTGCAATAGCAGCCTGGCTTTACATCCTGACCTGGGGGATGATATATGTAGCTCACTTCCTAATAGAGCCAAGCATTCTGAGCTGGAAGCAGTCAAATCCTGAGACAAGCACCATCCCTAGTTGCAGTCCCAACAGAATTTGGTGCACTGGTATCAGAGAAGCGGGGAAATGATTAGGGGTTTCATGATGCCATGACACAGCTGCCCATCTGAGGATCAGTGAGAAAACTGAACCCTACACATTCTGTGGCTGAAAAACTAAGGATTTGTTGAAGGAACATTTCCCATCCCCCCCAAACACAACACAACACCATATATCTTCTGCAGTTCTAGTTTCCATCAGTCCTTTTTCATCTCCACCTGCACTTCTCTTGAACTTTTCACTCTCTGAACATCAAAACGTACGCACAATCCCTAGGCGGGAAAATGGACTGCACATTTATTCAATCCATATCATTCACAGTTGGGAAAATACCCTGTTTTGTTCAGTGGGAATTTATCCTTTTCAAAGATGTGACCTTACAGTAAAAGGAAGTTAATCACATTGCTGGGCATGTGCACTGTAAAGGCTTGCCCAAGTAAATGAGTCACTTTTCAAATTCTACCATTCAAACTGCCATTCCTTAAGTTTTTGTAAGCAGAGAGTTTGGCTGACTCACGTGAAACAATGTCCTCTGCCAGAAGGACCTTGTGTTATCAAAAACTGAAATGACTCTGGGGAGCTCCTGTTTGCTCCAGGGTATGTGTAATGATAGATACATGTAAGTTTCCCAGCAGAGCAGATGGCCGCTCCCCAGAGTCTTTGGATGGCAAGAGCCTGAAGCCCCTTCTCCACATGTGCCACAACTGGAATATGGTCCCCATATAACTGGCACGTTCCTGATACAAAGTCTTTGAGGTGCCCGCAAGGACCTCCTGTCATGTGATTCAACCCTTAGAGATGCTACTTTGAGAAATGTTACATGCTTGACAGTTCATACCATACAACCACAAAAGTTGATACTGTGGACGACAAAAATACAATGGAAACTTAGCCACTGGCTGGTGTTAAGGAACAATTCCTTCCCAGCAAGATACTCATCAGATTCACTGCTAAGAAAGCCCTTTGCAGAAATAAAGGTGGATGTAGTGGTGGCTACAAGTACAGATGACTTGAAAAGGGGATTGGACAGCTACGGCTCACTAGCTTGACTCCACTGCATTCACTAATCTTACATCAGCAGAAGGTTCCTTACATTGGAGGAAACTACTGCCATAAATGGGACAGATCTGTGACCAGTACTTTTGCTTTTCCTGAGCTGAAGAGAATTCTGACAAAAGTAGGGTGCTAAAATATGAGCACCTTTCTTTCAAAGATATATATCCGCTCACTGAAGATGTATCAGAGACCTCAAGACTACCAAACTGTCACTGTTAAAATGCTTGGGTCTATCTAAGGTTACCTAATCACCATGATAGGTTATCACTTGGTAAATGGTAATCTGTGTTCAACCAAACGAATCTAAGCTATGTTACAGCTGTTATAGTAATTTCCTCCTGACAACCGACAGTAACGGAATACACATTAACAATGGAGAAATGGCACAAGGGCAAGTAACTGATCCGGAATGACACACCACTTCACTTAGCAAGGCACTTGACTTATCAAGGCTGATGTTTGAAATGCAAAAACAACATCCCAGCAGCCAGGCAACAGACAAGTGGCCTTGAGCATGTTTTTCAAAACACAATTTCCTGTTTGATGTGTTTAAAAACATAATTCAATGACAATGTTTAAAAGGCCAGGTAACATTACTGGGGGAGCATCAGTATCTTGGAGCAGAAGAGGTGTGCGTAATTTTTACTGGGGACAATGGAAGCTGACTACAATCAACCAATGCCTGGGAAAAAGGAAACAGCCTACCTTGAACTGCTCAAGGTACTCAGGAAGTTGAAGCTTTTCTGTTTCTTCAAACTGAGCTTGCTTTAGTGTTTCTTCTGATGCCGTTGCTTCTTCTTGAGATGTCTCTGTCAGGGGAACAGGCTGCAAAATGGCTGCCAGAGCATCAGCCTAGGGAACCGAAATGTGAATGTACAAGTAAGTGGCTTGCAAAAAAAACCCCCAACACCCTAAACCATAAGAGTGACTGATTGGATGCTCTGGTGGGCATCTTTCTGAAGTCCATGGGTCCATGGTAAAAAGCAGGATCATTTCTAGACTTACATGTAGATATAAAGTCTAGACATGAACCTGACTCATAAAGATTTGAATGCATTGTAGCAAAAGGGTCAAAAACACTGCCAAGCCAGCAAATATCCACAACTCATTGTTTTTCAAAGCTCAACATTTCAAAAGTCCTATTAAGACTGTTCAATATTTACCCCCACTTTTCAGAGAAACTGCTCTTTGTCTTTGAGATTGGTCGACCATAGAATGCGTTCATAAAAGGATTTTTAAAGCACCAGTATACAAGCGATGTAATTATTGACAGTGGATTATTTGACTAATGCTCTGAGATAAAAGGGAATTTAAGAGTGAAGGGTTGTTTTTTTAAGGGCTTGCATGTTGGTTGAACTTTGTGGGAGAAGCAATTTGATGAAGCAGAGTCTTTCCTGAAATGGCTATTGATTTTGTTATTTAGATGGGTTGCAAGGCTCTTGCTGAAAGTTGCTCAACTCTTCCACAAAGACATCATGGTATGTTGAAGCGATATGTGGAAACTGAATTTCTGCTTTGCTAAACTGTATCAAGAGGTTGTCTGGCTTATTTGACTTTCAATATAATCCTCCATCTGCTCTCTCCTGTTGACAACAGACAGCTGACAATGTGCAGGCTAACTCTGCACTGGGACACTGCTCAAAGGTGACTTGCACTTCCTTCTGCACTCAGTGGGGCTAAGTACTGGAGTATGATGGAAGGTTCCACTCCTCCAAGGGGAAGAACTTATTCTTCTGCGCAACTCAAATGCCAAGAGCAAAGAAACCACTGGGAATCCACAGCTGTCAAACTGTACCAGAGGAACAGCTGAGTTAGTCTAGCACCGTAACTCCTGTCTGTTTTTGCTGCAGTGCACTAACAGACTTTTATTCTAGTATAAACATTCATGGATTAAAACTGAAATTGTTAGTCTTTAGAGCAGGGGTGTTGAACTCATTTGTTGTGAGGGCCGGATCTGACATAAATGGGACCTTGTTGGGCCGGGCCATGTGTGTCATAAAATGTAATGCCAGGTAGCGGAGATATAAACTTTATAAAGGATACAAACACAAAGGTGGGGTTTTTTTTACTTAAAATAAAAACATGCTTAAAACTTTAGCACTCTTGCAATATTTTGTTTATTTAACAGTGTCTGATAACTGACACCTCTTGCTCTGAATTATTGCATCGAAATGTCTGTGCTGTTGCAATCATGAGTGTGCTGTTCAGGTGTGTATCTGTAAGCTGCAAACCTACGATGAAGCAGCAGCAGCAGAACTGGAAGAAGAAGCAGAAGACAGCCAGTTCCACTGTGGACCTGATAGAAGCCCTCTGGGGGCCTGATCCGACCCCTGGACCACATGTTTGACACCCCTGCTTTAGAGCACCACAAAGCTTCTGTTTACTGTTTGGAGTACTGCTGCTATCCTGTCCAACACACACAGAGTTTTAGGAAGGGTCTGAAGGCAACAGGCTTTGGCAGTATCCTATGTCAGAAAACACTATCATGAAGTTAGAAAGAAAAATAATACTGACACCAGCAAATTGCCAGCAGCTTGTTCAGTATAATCAGATGGCCAAGAGCTGCAATATGGAGGAGGCCAGTGCTGAATTCTTCTGCCACCTGCTGTTGGCCTGCTCAGATGATCAATCTATCCCAGTCCCAAGAATCCCTGAGGTTCTGCTTTGCCAAATAATTCTCCACTCCACTGCTTTATCCACTTACAGCTTCTTTACAGAGCTTTACATTCTCAGGAAGTAATGCCACATTCTCCATCACTTGCAAGGCTCTGTTCAGATAACCTGGGGTCCACATGAGTGGCATTTGGTGGTATACAGCTCGTAGTCCCTTGTGCAGCTCCACTTTTCCTGTTGTTAAATACAGAATTGTTATTTAAAATCAGAAAATAATTTCATCTTGAAAGCAACTTTCCCATCCTCTGAAATTTTTATGGCTTGCCACCTGTAACTGCTTGTGGAGAATGACTGTCAAAACATCCTTCCTGTCAAATTAGGATCCTGCCAGTTATCAGACATGGAACTCAGTGACGAGCTTCAATTACCAGGCTGCGCTAGTCTGCACTTACCAAATTCAGCCCTTTTTCAAATGAATCTAAAACCCCATTTTCTGCAAAGGTGTAGTGCCTTAAAAGCACCTATTGCCTCAGGTGAAGTTCCTACTTTTCCAATGCGACATTGCTCTAGCGTTTTGGTCCAGATGTATGTCACACCTGGAACAGACTAACGTTTCCAGGGATTGGCTTCTTGCCTGTTATCAGAAGCTTACACTTTCCATTATCTGGCTTAGGCTGAGTCTGGAGGGTGGGGAAACAGATAGGGAGCAGATATTCCTCTTCAGAATAGCTACAACACAGAAATGTTGCTCTTGCAGAATCACACAGACTTGGGTGGAACCAACTCATGATCAAGGGCTGGAAGATGTCAGCAATTCTGTATGCAGGGGGTACTTGGAAATTAGCAAAAAAAATTAACCTTTTTAATTGGTTTGAAAGGCAGATTTTATTTCTCCCCAACGGGTACCCAGAGCAGCTTATAATCATTCTCCTCACCTCCATGTTATCCCCACAACAACCCTGTGAAGTGGCTGGCCCAAGGTCGCCTGGCCAGCTTCCATGGCACGAGTGGGGATTCAGACCTGGGTCTATCAGATCCCAGTTCAACACTGTTAACCCCACTGCATCACACTGGCTCTCTTTGAATACTCAGTGTTGTATTATTGGCCAATTAATGAATTCAAACACCTCCCTTACTCATGGAGGTAGACCTTCCCTGTAGATTCATCAGGCAGGGATCTTTTTTTTTAACTTTTGCTGCTGTCCACTGTAGCTTCTCCACATTACTATGAGCATGAACCCTGAAGCGGCCATGTAGCTTTCTACATGGGAAATGATTTTCACCCAGGAAAATTATAGCCTATTAAGTATACTTGACATTCTAACCCTAACCACTTGGTTGATTACGAACTCTTTATTAGCAGGACCCAGTCCTTAACTCTTGTCATCCTGGCAAAATCAGACATTTGTTACTAAAGAATTCTGATGTAGTCTTCTTTACCTTACTGGAGTTTGTATCACCTTTAGCTGTCTACATTAATCACAATAGTGCATCCTACTGTGACACACCTAATGTCTCTCTTCCCCAAGCAGGGAGGCTACAGGGAGCCACAGTCACGTGTGTACAAACAAACCTTGTTGGGTTGTGGCTAAATATAAACTGCTAAATTGCTCCGAGCCAATCTGTGCCCACAGACGTCTTTCACTCTTGCAGAGGTCTACTCCATTAGAGTTGGCAAGACTGCAGAATGTGTGACATAGCAGAAAATAGCTTTTGATCTTTGGTATGCCAATGTCAGGAGGGTCACTCCCACACGGCAGTAAACCAATTTGCTAAGTACAATGCCTTCCCAAATCATTTAGGCTACCTATAAATACAAAATGCTGACCACAGAAGAAGGGGGAGGTATGCATACATCAGTACACCAAGTGAAGTGCACAGTTCTAAGGGGAATGGGATGCCAATTAGTTTATAGCTTTCAAATTTACTCTCACTGTTGTCTTACACTGTTGTCTTGCAGTGTTGTCTTACAGTCACATAGAATCAGAATCAGCATCCTTGTTCTGTCACCTTGTGTGCTTTACTACCTCTGTGAGTTTTCCCTAACAAACTGTGAGACACAGAGAGAGGTCAAATCCTTTATGCCTCAGTTGTCCTACAGCTGAAAGTGGGGAGTCAGTTAACAGCTAATAATGGGGTAGGACAAAGCTAGCACAGAATTAGTAGGTAATCCAGAATTAGGCAAAGTTATTCTTTAAAATACTCCAAAAGTGTATTGAAACGGAGGGCTTCAGACATGGCACATCAAAGTCTCAACTACACATGATATTAGGAGTTCCACGAGTTCCCAGAATGTTTTCTCCATCTTGCATGAAGGTCCAAGTTCTGACTGGGACTGTAGCATTAGAGGAGGACAGCTTTATGTTCCCCAGAGCTATTTCAGATTGGGAAAACAGCACAGGGGGGAGGCACAACACACACACACCCCAATAATAATCGGGGTCCCCCTTGTGCAATTTCTATAGGGAGGAAAATGTTTCCATTCATGGCATTCTCAGCATCATGCACAGGTCTATTTCAAGCAGTTTTGGACCTCAGCAGTTGGTTGTGGGAATGTTATGCACAGGTCCACCTCTCCCATTCGTGACACACAGCTCTCAATACCAGCTGTAAGTATAATAGTGGATGTGAATCGTTTTATATGGATTGTACATCAATACCTTGATGTTAATTCTAGTTTTGTAGGATGCAGAAAGCTGTCTTAACCACTTAATTTAGCCAATTCACCTACCTAAACCTAATCTATGAAGCTGTAAGGAAGAGAGCTTGTAGTGAAATGCTTAGAACTTACCGAGAAGTGCATAACCATACAACTGAGAGCTGAAGCCCACTGTGTTGCTCTGCTTCAGGCCTGTTAACAACAGGGATGCTCCGAGATCTCTCTCTTCTTCCCACTAAAAATATTAAGCATTACTTCAATGAATTAATGTTAAAATGGAACATGATGTTTCTGGTTGTGGACAGTCCTTTTGTCACCACTCCCTGCCCTCCCTTTCCCAGACGCAAGCACGTCCACTTTCCTTGTTTGGTTGTGCTGCAAAGTCTACTCAGATATACGGATCACAACAATCCTGCAACTATATGTGAGCTGTTTTTTTTAATACACTTGTTTTGGTATTAAGACATTTTTGATCAACACAAACCTTCAAACAACAATAGACTATAAACACACGATGCTTCCACCATGTGTTAAAGAACCCAACATATAAAGCTGCTCTAGAACAAGTCAGACTGCTTCTCCCCCTAACTCAGTACGGTTTGCTCTTAGGCGGCCTGTCAGAATCTCTCCAGAGTTTTAGGTAGAGGTCTTTCACATCACTTCCAATCTGGCCCATTTAACTGGAGATGTCAGGGATAGAACCTGGGACCTTTTGAATGCAAAACTTGCCCTCTGGACTGAGTTATAACTTTGAAGGGACTGCAGTAGAAGCCTGACAAACAGCGGAGAGGCGGGATGCTGTTTTCGGATCAACGGGTAATTCGCAAATATATCCAGGATTTTCTCAGGATTTTTTCCCTGTTTTCCCAAGAAAACCCAGATACATTTGGGAAGCCGAAATATACCCGAAAAATACTGATAAGGGTATATTTTTGGCTCAGGTAGATCCAAAAGCACACCCCTGGTTCCCAGTCCAAATCAAGTCCCGGAATATTTGGGAATCAGTTGTAACTTAGAACCCAAGGCAGATCTGGGAACAATGCATTGTCTAGTTAGGCCCAGCCTTTTGTGGTATCTAACAGGAAGGGGCGCGAAGAAATTGATAATATACTAATGCATGTGCCTGAATTGCATAATTTTCATTGTGCTCAACATGCAAACCATGCAACCAGATTCAATTTCCTTGAATATGGCAACCCTAGGTGAGAAAGAGAAAAATCAGAGGCTCACTAGAGAATATATGCAAACTAAAAGTTCCACAGACCTAAAACCCTCCTAGGGCAGTTGCAAATGGCTCAGGAGAGGGGCAAATTGCTGCTCTGTTTAGACAGACACTAAATAAAAGTGGGAAAGTACAAAACTGAGTCAATGGCTGGCTAGGAAACCTATTCAAAATGCTATCTGAAGTTCAGATAAAAAACAAGAGTAATGTTCATATGGGATTACGCTGACATATGAAAGACAAACAGGAAATCTGGATAATGACAATTCTGATAATGGGGGTTTTACTGTCTGCCCTATCCATCCACAGTACTGCATTTTTCTTAGTCTCCAAAGGGAGACATGGGGTATATTATGAAGAACAGGAATACAGTCATCTCATGAGATTTTAGCCCACAAGCAATGCTAGTTGATTTGATCTAAATGAAAAAGTATAGTAAAACCCCAAAGTAGACTGATATTGTGCTGGCCTACATTACACATGAAGAAATATAATCATATCGGCCACTGAATAAACGAAAAAATGAAAAGAAGTACAAAGAACAACTCAGAATGTGAAGTCCAGACCACAGGCCTTTCAGATAATGAGAATCTTCTGCATATAATCCTAAATATTAAATATTTCATGTTGGAAGAAAGTAAGTTTTCCTGTGTTATTCAATCGATTTACTTTTCTGAACTGCCAGCAATTTCTGGATCATAAGAAGACTTGGCACTGATGTAGCTTATTTCCAAAGTACTCTACTACCCTGCTGTATTGAAAACGGGGGTGGGGGGGTGGGGAGGAGGTTGAGCAATAGCTTACCTAATGCTTCCTAGAGGGCAGATTTGAAACAGGGAACTTCCCAGCTCACAGCGGTTAGCCAAGTACACTACGAAATTGTCAAGAAGTCAAACTGTGTCATAAGCTTTTGTATTAAATTTGCTTTCCCTAAAGATCTCCAACCACACAGATGCAATTTGTTATGGACTGGCACTAAGGACTGCCTTTCCTGTTATAAACACAAGCATCTTTTCACTGTCCCTTCTGCTCGACTGGCCTACACCAGAAATCAGGCCTTTCCCCTTGTTGCTCCTGCCACAGAACGGCTTGTGAGACAATACTTGGGGGAGGGCTTTTTGTTGAGTCTACTGGTTGCTACTACAGTACGACATACGGGGCATGTGTTTGTACTGGCTGGATTTGGTGGTTTTTTTGGGGGGGAAGTGCTTTATCTTGATTTTATATGGATCATCACCTTGAACTATACGTGAAAAAGGTGAGGTATACATTGTTATGATGAATAATAAATAAATACGGTAAGTAAGACTCTCTCACGTTTACACTGCACTGTATTTCTATTAAGCTGTCTATGCCCTTTTCTGTCAGCACTAACCCTCATAGCAATTTCTTCAACCGCAGCTGTCAACTGCAGTCTCACTATTTCACTTGTGAGAAGTAAATATATGGAGACTACACAGCTCAGTGGCAGAGCACATAATTTGCATGCAGAAGGTCCCAGGCTCAGTTCCTGATCTCTCCACTTAAATGTCTCTTGTAGTGGGTACAGCAAAAGATCTTCCCACATCTGAGACCCTGAACAGCCACTGCTAGTCAGAGTAGACAGTCCTAAACTATAAGGGCCAGCGGTCTGATGTTATTATAAGGTCACGTCTGTGCATGACGGTCAATCTCAAATCACCATAACAAAAGGATTAAATACATATAACTCACAGGATCCAGGAACAGCCTGGAAGTATATGTATATACTTTTGATAGGCCGCTTGATAGATCAGGGGAAGGTGTGAGAACAGAAATCAAATGTGACGGTTCCCCTCCAAAGATTTAGCTATGGTTGCCCTGGTAAAGGTATAAGCCTGGCCAGGTATAAGCCAGGTCAAATGCACAACCTGCAAAGGAAGAAAAAGGTCGGCCCACTAGTTTTCTGTTAGTACAGATCCAGTTACTGAGTTCTAATGAGTAAAAACTGGAATACTCTAAGGGGTTTATTTTGGCATGTACATTTGTCGTTACAGCCTAGTTTATCAGATGCATTAAGTGAACTTAGATAGTGGCAGGCATATACATGCAGGCACACAACCCATGTACCATTTATCCAGTCAGACATTTGTTCTGAATTAACCACACTGAACAATGTATCACTCCTTAGCTGTGTACTCAAAATCACTAACCAGCACTGACATACTAACAAGTGGGAACCAGCAACACTCACGGGAAATTCCCTCCTCCTCTTAGCTTCCCTCCCCCATCACTGCTACCAAGCCTGCCACAGCTTCCCCCTCCCCCATGCTGCTGCCAAGCCCAGCACACGTGCAGAGAATGCTTTTTTTTGTAGGTGGAGGGAATTTAAATCCCCCAATGTGTTTGTTTTTAAAAATTTTAAGATTTTTCTGCAAGCCTTGGAACTCCCCAAGTTTGCAGAGCTATCTGTTTCTTGTCACTATGGGCCCAAACTGCAGATTTAAATATCTGCAAGTCAGCCCATACTTCACTATCAGTAGAAAAGAGCAAGAGTACAACAGCACCTTAAAGACTAACAAAATCTGTGGCAGGCCATGAGCTTTTGTGAGTCACTGCTCACTTCTTCAGATACAGCTAGAATGTGAGTCCATCTGTCCTATATATTTCTACATATTGGAAAGTGACGTGATTTCAGATGCCGAATGACATTAGCGGGCAAATGACAACAGCAGGTGAATGACAACAGCAGGCATGATTGCATTAGGTGTAATATGCAGAAGGATAGTAGGTGTGGAGAAATCAGCACCGGTAATAAGACAGGAAACTTAGGTCTCAATTCAGTCCAGGTGGATGCATTGTCTTGAGCTTCATTATCAGTTGCAATTCAGCAGCCTCTCTTTCTAATCTCCCTTTGAAGTTCCTTTGTATGAGAACTGTATGAGAACTGCTACTCATTCAGCAACTGAATGTCTTGGAAGGTTAAAATGTTCCCCCACTGGTTTTTGAATGTTGTGTTTTTTAATGTCAGACCTATGTCTAATAATTCTTTGTTGAATGGACTGGCCTGTTTGTCCACTGTAGAGGGTTGAATAACATTGCTGACATATGACGGCATAAATCACATTAGAGCAGGGGTGTCGAACTCATTTGTTTTGAGGGCTGGATCTGACATAAATGAGACCTTGTTGGGCCGTGCCATGTGTGTCATAAAACGTAATGCCAGGTAGCAGAGATATAAACGTTATAAAGGACACAAACACAAAGATTTTTTTACTTAAAATAAGAACATGCTTAAAACATTAGCTCTGTAAGCTGCAAACCTGCTATTGATTTATTGACATTCACCACAGAAATCTCATGCTCAGAGTTCTGAGTCTAGGACCTAGGTTAAAACATGAAATGGCTGAGTGATTAAGAGAGTCTGGTGAAGCAAGCTATGATGCAGCAGCAGCAGCACAACTGGAAGCAGGAGATGGCCAGTTCCACTGCGGGTCTGATGGAAGCCCGCCGGGGGCCTGATCCGCCCCCCCTGGGCTGCATGTTTGACACCTCTGCATTAGAGGATGAGCAGGAATATGAACCTGAGATGGTATGGCTGATGTAGCTGGGCCCACTGATCGTGTTGCTAGGATTTATATGAGAGCAAAGTTGGCATCTTGGTTTGTTGCAGGCCTTGGTACAAGAGTCCATGTGACTGTTAAGTAGTTTATCATTGCGGATGAGAAGTTGTTTTAGGTTAGCAGGCTGTCTGTAAGCAAGAAAAGGTTGCCCCCCCCCCAGTGCCTATGTGAGGGAAGTGTCACTATCCAGCATGAGTTGTAGGTCACTATTAGATATATGATATTGTGATTTATACAGCACTACCAATGTACATGACACTTGACAAAACAGTATACGCAAAAATCAAGAAAAATATCTCTGCCTTCAGGAACTTCCAGTCTAAATTTTAACCATGTTGGACAGACGGGGGGGAAAGGACCTATGTCACATAAACCTGCACACTATAAATGAGGTAAGAATCTATCCTTTTGGTTCACTCTGTCATTTTTGGACAGAAGTATGGTTAAAGCAGAATAAGAAAAATGGAATACTGGGTTAAGCATCTTAACCTCCTGAACGGCATTTACTATACACATTTTTTAATTAAAAGGAAGTGTCTGACTTGATGTGCATTATTATGTTCAGCAGAAAAACAGGCCACAGGTGTTCTGTTCAATTTAGGCAATCCAAGAAAGAATGGCATCCATTTCTGGTAGGCACACTATACCTTACCCAGTCTTACCACCTGAGACTAGTTTTTATTACACAAATACCTTACCGTAAGTTCTGCTTTGTTTTCCAAATAGTTATACATGACAAAAAGTGCAAGAAGTTGTGTAGACACTTCATCAAAACTTTCTTGTATCATTATCTCAGTAACCACAGCCATAGCATCTGGAAATTGAAGAACATTAAAATCAAATAGTATGCCAGTGGGAGATTTGTCAAGCTTCTGGACTCACGGCTTCTTCTCATATTATTTTTTTAAAATATGAGTATGTCTTCATCATTTATACCAGAGTTTAAATGTGTGAAAATACAGGGCCGGAAGAGGAACTTGGGTATCTATTTCAAAGAGAAGATACATCTTAGAAAGGTGTTTGGAAGGATGCTGCTGAATCAGCATATATTTCTACCAGAGTCCCATTTTGCAGCACCACATCAGACATGTAACAGATAAGAACCAAAGCATTTTACACATGAGGACTCTGCACACTAAATCAAAGGATGATCCATGGATTGCATCACAAAAACCAATTCTGAACCAATTTCAGGCACTCTAATATCTTACAGTCAGTTGTGAACAAGTCCTTAGTTGGCAGGGAAAGAACCATATTTCAACCCCAAATCAGCAACAATACAAAAAAGGCATCTTGGCTAACCCCTTTGATTTGTCTGATACACTGGCTGGCTCTAGATGCTTGTAGCTCTAGAACATTTAGGGAAATACAGTGGTTGCTATTATGTGCCATTAAAATCACAACATGCAGGCAAATAGGAAGGGGACCAAAGATGGCCACGTCCACCAGGTACTTAGAGATGAAAATGGACAGCATCATATTCTGCATGGCCATGGATGTTTTGTTTCTTACCTTTATAATTCCCATCCTTTATAAAAGAATCTAACAGTATATTGAAGGTAAAATTATCTGGGAAAATTCCATATTGCACCTGTAAAAAATGAACAGAAATGACACAAATGTGAAAATGCCATTAACGCTAACCTCTCATAAATTTAAATTAGGATCTCAAGAAGCAATAAAGAAGGGCAAGTTTGAAGCCACCACGTCTTCCTTTCTTCTTCGGCTGTAACCAATCGAAAAAGGAAGCATGACAAAGAATATTTTTTCTAGCAAGCCATTCGGTACTCCCCTCTGGTGAGCTGCAATTGGCTCATGGTGGTTAGGCAAGAAGTCAGCAGCAAAATCCCAGTTTGCCTTTCCTCCCAGCCATCTGCCACCACCTAGCTGCTACGCCGCCTTCAGTTGTTTCAAAAACTGGCACTTACAGCATGAAGTGCCATGTGCTTCATTTCCCACTGAAAGAACAACAGAATTATGCTGGTTGATCTCATTGCACCTGGTCCTGAACTTCAAGGCATCATTCTCCTTTACCCTTCATTCCTGGTCAGAAGCTAGTGCACACCGATAGAACTTGCCAGCTGTATGCTTGCATCTGCATAACCATGCAACCATATTTCCCCCTTGTCCTCCTCCAGAAAGCAGGACAGAGCTAGTGTGGAATAGCGGCTATAGTAAGAGCGGGGAGAGCCAGGTTCATGAGAATCTGACATATTCTTCCATTTTTACTAATATCTTCCATTGAGATTGAACAGGGATACATTTTCCAATACGCACAATGATCCTGTATCCTCTATCAACACATATGTATCACCACATAAAACATTCATACAACTATCAAACTATTTTGATAACACTTGTAATAAAGCACTATGAAAATACACTGAAAACAATTTCCAATAAACAATATCAGTTCCCATACTAACACCAAATGGGAATTCATTAATCAGTTCCACACATCTGACATATCACATAAATTGACTTTAATGTTCGTAGTGTGGCAACAACTCTTTATCAACTCAAGGAAGTCTACATAAACTTTTAGCCAGTAGTAGACTTCTTTCAATATTAATTTCCATATCCCTACTTGTATAGTCTCTGTAACTCCATTTTGGTTTTCTGCTTAGTGCCTGACCTCAAGTTGCCTGTGAGGATGGCTGGCGGGCTGCTCCCAAGAGAATATTCTTTGTATGTTTTTATTAGCACTCTCCCGAGTTCTTATCTAAGAAAGCGGATTTGTTTTTCTCAGCTACTAGGCGCCAGGTGCAAGATATCCCCTGATTCCTCTCAATATTTAGGGATATAGCTTTGATGACAATATTCTTGACTTCCTGTAGCCAGCAATTAGGATATAAGATGTTTAGTTTTAGCTATGTATTTCATCTTGGATTCTGGCTAGCTTTGCTATGTGTGTGCATTCGAGGCCCAGCAGAAGGAAGCTTAGCTTGCTATTTCTGTAAGTTTGATGATTTATTAAAATCTCCTTGTAAGCAAACCTGGATCTTGCATATTGTTTTCTTGGGATTGCTGCAAACTTTGGCACTTCTGGCCAGGGCTCCAAAAACTACCCTCAATGTATCTGAGCAGTGATCCATTATCAGAGTTATTAAAGGTCTGAATCCTCCAAGGTTGTCCACTGGCAGAAATCTGACCATTGGTTCACCTAGCTCAGTATTGTCTACTCAGTCTGACAACATTTCTCCAGGGTTTAAGAAAGATCTTCCTTACTTGTTAGCCGAGATTTGTTAATGGGGGACTACACAGACTGAGCCTGGGACCATCTGCATGCAAAGCAAGTGCTCTACCATAAGCAGTGGCCTTACCCTAAAAATAACAAGGGTGAATAGGACCCAGCAATTCAGATCAAACATGCAAAAAACACATTGCTGAACAAGTTCACAGTATAATGAATAAACAATGAAGATACTGCTTTAATTGTTGTTTTGTTTCAACAGCTGAATAACATCAAGAGACCAAAGTCTCAGCACAAGCAGGACGAACTTTCCCAGGCTTGACTGTCCGTTTCGACTTTGCGTCTTTATCAAATATGTGCATTACCCAGAAGGGAATTGTTGATTGTGAGAGCTTGAAGTAGCCACCTTTGAAACTATGCACATATTGTTGAAAACCATGTACTGAAGACAAACAACTACAAACTGACGTTTGATAAAGACGCAAAGTCGAAACGGACAGTCAAGCCTGGGAAAGTTCGTCCTGCTTGTGCTGAGACTTTGGTCTCTTGATGTTATTCAGCTGTTGAAACAAAACAACAATTAAAGCAGTATCTTCATTGTTTATTCATTATACTGTGAACTTGTTCAGCAATGTGTTTTTTTGCATGCTTACCCTAAAAATGTCAGTGTCGGGTGCTGGGCATACCCCCCTGACTCCCATTGAGGTGGGCTGGTGGGTGTCCAGAAAAAGAAAAAGATTGCCTCCCCCTGGTGAAGATACCATCTGTGTGAGGCCCAGATTAAATAAATTCCGGAGTCCAGTTTGTTTTTAAATGCTTGTTTTAATGTTTTAACTGATTTTTTATTATTGTGTTGTGTGGCCGAATGGCCCAACTGTTGTTGTGATCTGCCCTGAGCCCGTTCGCGGGGAGGGCAGAATATAAATTTGAATGAATGAATGAATGAATGAATGAATGAATGAATGAATGAATGAATGAAGGGCAGAATTGGATGACACTGTTCCAGCCATGGTGGGAACCCCACTAGCTACTTGGCCAGGAGCCAGCAATACAGACCTGGCTCAGCAGAAAGACATGGATCAAGGGAGGGAAATATGAGGGAAGTATGAGGATGGGCAATCAGCCCTCCAGCTTTTGGAGATGGCCCACCCTCCTGTGAGACCCAGGAAGCTGTGGGTGACCCACCTTTTTAGGCTGGCCTTTACAAGTAGACAGACTGATCTGGGCTCCAGGCAGTGGAGAAGCCAGCTGGTGGAAAGGAGTGAATCTCAAACCCCCTTCCCCTTTCCACAGCTGAGGCCTTCAACACAGCAGGCAAGCAATATGCTGTACAGGGCACTGGAGAGAGAGAGCCAGACTGTAGAACCGGACAGTCAGAGTATTTTTGCCAAGCTGTGCACATTGTGGAAAGAAGGGTAACACCTAGCATCACTTCCTAAAGCATATGAGCATTTTAGCTACATGACTCACTTCCCTCTGGGTGTGTGCCAACATCACACTATTTCTAAAGGATGAGCCATGATACATTTCCACAACAAAATCTAAGTTAATGTAGCACAGACTAAGAAAACCTCAAGATGTGTTGCAAAACCCATATCTCTCTGTGAATATGAAACTGGGGTCTGGAGGCAACAGTTGCCCATTCCTGTTTAAAGCTGTTCCAAGTCAGGAAGCCAACACCTTACATGAAGTACCCACATTTCTTGCTCAGCATCATATTCTTAATGAAGAAATTAGCTTAGAAAGGTAGAATTTGGCTTAGCATTACACTGTTGGGCATGCCCTGGCCAGAGTCATGCACTTTTAAAGGTAAAGGTAAAGGTTCCCTTGCTCAAAAGCCAGTCGAATCCAACTCTAGGGTTGCGGTGCTCATCTCCGTTTCAAAGCCGAAGAGCCAGCGCTGTCCGAAGACGCTACCATGGTCATGTGGCCGGCATGACTAAACACCAAGGTGCACGGAACGCTGTTACCTTCCCACCGAAGTGGTACCTATTTATCTACTTGCAATTTCTTGCTTTCGAACTGCTAGGTTGGCAGGAGCTGGAACTAGAGATGGGAGCTCACTCCATCAGGTTTCACTTATTTCACTTGGAGAGAGACCAAAGCATAAGCATATGTTTAGCTCCCTCGCTGAAAGTAATGGGATGATTAATGTTCAGGATTGGCTGAATCAAGTCCATTGTGAGCTGAGAAGCCACAGAAAGAAATTTGCTGTTTGGGTTCCAAGAGTGTTGCAAGGACAGAGGGGTCATGAAGATCCAACCTCTTCCCTCTCCCCAAAGCAATCCTGAGTGTGCTGGAGAGTGACCAAAGTGGCCCGTGAACTTTCCTTCCTGAGATTAAGAGAAGAGGGGACTAGGCAAACCACAGCTGCAGAGATAGTATCTGCTCCTTCCCTACAAAAGGATGGGCTGGGGGCCACAGTTTTGGACATGGACCTGTGGCTTCCCCTGTCTTCTGTCACACACAAAGCCAGCATGGTATAGTGGTTAAGAGCAGCTGACTCTAGTCTGGAGAACTGGGTTTGATTCCCCACTCCTCCACATGAAGCCTACTGGGTGACCTTTGGTCAGTCACAGTTCTCCCAGAACTTTCTCAGCCCCACCTACCTCACAAGGTGCTTGCTCTGGGCAGGGAAAGGGGAAGAGATTGGAAGCTGCTTGGAGACTCCTTATGGTAGAGAAAAGCAGGGTATAAAAAACCCCAACTCTTCTTCGACTACTATAAGAAATACAAAGTGTTTTTGTTTTCTGCATTTTTCTTTTTTTATTGGAAACAAAAGAAATACTAACTGTTGTGAAGATTAACTTAACATCTCATGAATGAGCCTTTCTTTGTCTGCTGTTGATATTGATCACAGCCAATGATTCAAACCTGAGCTAAGCAGAGACTCTTGGCTGAAGAACTTTTATTTGCTGAGTGATCAGCTACATGTTTACTGCTTCTTGTAAGTTTCCTAAGACCCTATCTACAGGAGCTACCTCTGCACTTTACAACTGCATTTCGGAAATAACTAATCTTCTACAAGAGTTTTCTGTGAACTTTCTGCACCCCACTGAATTCTAGAACTGCACTGCGGAAAGAATTATCCATGAGAACACATTGTTGTTCAATGCAACTTTCTAGGATATTGTAGCTGCATTATTTAATAATTAATTTTTCTGAGGTGTCTAATGCTTACCTATCTCAGCCTTTTTATATTTCCAAATTAACAAGCCTATCACCAATCAAATTTAATTCTGGCTGTGATGATGATATTGTGCTCTGGGCTACCTACCCACAAGAGCCTTATATTACTTTATAATTGTTTTTGTGAATGAATTAGTCATTTTAAGTATTTGTCATCTATCCTGTCTCTCTTCCTGGCTTTAGCACATTTGATAACCTCTGAATGAATTTAATTATTTTTATGAACACATCATTTATCAACGTTAATACAGTACTTCATTGATGAATCAATTATGTTCAGGATTTTTTAATTCTCCCCCTTCTTGTTCACTTAACTCGAGTTGAAAAGATTATGTGCAACTGTTGTATAGGGACCAAACTAAATGAGAAGCTGGGAGTTCCATGACTGAAGCTGCCAGCAATTCTTTAAAAATTATTAATTGCAGCATGGGCACTCTTGGTGGTGGGGTGGGCGGTATTAAGCCTTCCCCCTTGTACACTGTACCATTTCCCAACCAGGCATGGCCATAGGAGCCGTTATTTATGCAGTTATTCTCACTGTTATTTTTAAAAGACAGAGAGGAGTTTCACATTACCCAGTTTCACCCGGTTTCAAGCTGGTAATGATCCGTTTTAAAGTGAACCGGTACAGGGCTGCCATTTCACACAGGGCTTTCCCCTTCCGGTAAAGAGCCGGATCTGAAGCGGTTTGCCATTTCAGACTGCACTGCTTTTTCCCGCTTTCCCCCCGCCATTTTTCGCCCGTGCGGGCAATCTCCGGTTTTTTTTAAAAAACGTTCGCTTTAGAGCGCTATGGCGCTATAGCAGTATAACAAAACACTCCATGCATTCCAATGGGATTGATATAATGCTATTCCGTTATAGCACTATAACGCTATAAAGCGAACGTTTGAAAAAAAGCCAGAGATCACCCGCGCGGGCGAAAAACAGCGGGGGAAAAGCGTATCGGAACCGGGAGAGGGAACTGAAGACTACTTGGAAGCGGTTGACAGGTAAAACGCTTCAGTCCCGATTCCTAAACGGGACAGAAGCGTTTGTGTATGAAATGGCAAATATATTCCGGAAGGGAACCGGTTCTCAAACAGGTTCTGTCTGAAATGACAGACCAGAAACCGTTTGGGAACCGTTCCTCTTCCAGAATATATCGCCTGTCTGAAATTCCTCATACTAATAACATCTGAGAAGTGTCTTATCAAAATATCACCTTATTCTGTATTGTGTACAAGGCTTTGTCCCGTGCTCCAAATTTAAGGCACTGCCTGATCCAGGAGTGGATGCTCCAGTCTCTCAAGTAAAAGCAATTGGGACTGTGACGAAACCTACAAGAGAATGGGAAAACAACACTTAAAAAGAATTTAGGATCAGAGACATATTGTCCCTCCAAAAGATGCAAGTTAATTAAGAACAAGCAGACTGGACTAAAACATTGCAGTATGCAGTATGCAACCAGCTTTTCTGAAAGTGAAAAAAGAAAGAGACACCCAAATGGTGGCCCTCTGACCACTCCAAAAGGCTATACAGAGAACCACAGGACTTGCAAGTACAAAACCCATGTGGAATGGGGGCTGCAGTAAGGTGGGGGATTGGATGAGTTCAAGTAAAAAAGCTGTCTGGATCCACCCAGTATCATATTGTAGTTACATCACTATAAACTCTTAAAAGATTAAGACCTTTGTCTTTTGTACATTTATTTAAATATCTATACCATACCTCCCCCTTTCTGGTTCTAGGCAGCTTATAATTCATTGTTAAACCATAACACATCAAATAAAAATAATTCCTACGCCCTCAAAAAGCATTATATCTGCAGCTTTCATATCAGTAAATGCACTTGCAAACAAAACAGCCTTATAGCTGCCACAATTTTTTTTGTCTAGCATAACACCAAAACCAAAATCCACATAATGTTAAGTGTGCTTAGGTTCCAGTGATTTCAGAAGGAGAGTTAATTACACACTTTATTCTTCCATTGAAGTCCATTTGATTTACAGACCAATCTTTTGCATGTTTACTCAGAAATAAGTCGCACTGTGTTCACTACCAGGTATGTATGCATATTACTGAAGCTTTAAATGCTTAACTTTGGTGGGATCAGTTTCCTAATTTTTATTTAGAAAACATCAGGGGTATTGACTCCCCAACAAAAGAGCTATGGGTGGAAATACTGGGCCCTAAGTGTTACAAAAGTGGAGGTGTACTGTCACCCAGCTGATCAAACCCCTGAGGCTTGAGATGGAGAAGGAAATAAAGGAGGTGACTAAAGCAAATGCTTATTATACTGGGATACTTCAACTTCCCTCACATTGACAGGGTAAACATGCGCTTGAGTCATGCTGTAGAAATGAGATTCCTAAATATCACAAATGACGGCGCAGTGCAACAGTTGGTCACAGAGCCAATTGGAGAGGTAGTGATCTTGGACTTGGTTCTGAGTGGGTCTCAAGACCTTGTGAGAGATGTAGAGGCTGTTACACCAATTGGTGACCACAATGCTATAAAGTTCAGCATTCAGGTCAATGGAAAGTTACTCCTAAAGTCTAAAATGGTAACATTTGATTTCAAAAGAGGAAACTTTACAAAACGAGAGGAATAGTAAAAAGGAAGCTGAAGGGGAAACACAAACAGTCAAATCCCTAGACGATGCTTGGAAGCTATTTAAAACCACACTAATTGAAGCCCAAATAGAATGCATTCCACAGGTGAGGAAAGGCACTGCCAAGTCTAAAAGAAGGCCTGCGTGGTTAATAATGCAAGTCAAGGAAGGTATAAAAAGAAGCATTTTTTAAAAAGTGAAAGGTCTGCCCAAATGAATTGAACAGGAGGGACCATAGGCTCTGGCAAAAGAAATGTAAGTTAATAATTAGCCATGCAAAAAAAGATTTTGAGAAGTGGGTTGCTAAAAGCATCAAGACAAACAACAAACAGTTAAAAAATATATCTGGAGTAGGAAACCAGCCAGAGAAGCAGTGGGGCTTTTGGATGACAAAGGAATCAAGAGATTGCTAAAGGAAGATGGGGAGATGGAAGAAAAGCTCAGTAACTTTTTTGCTTCTGTATTCACTGTGGGGCATGTACCCATGTCACAGCACCTATTTTCAGGAAGAGAGTCCAAGGAACTGAACCTAATTGAGGTGACCAGATATGAAATTCTA
The DNA here is from genome assembly GCF_001447785.1 of Gekko japonicus. Taxonomy (NCBI): domain Eukaryota; kingdom Metazoa; phylum Chordata; class Lepidosauria; order Squamata; family Gekkonidae; genus Gekko; species Gekko japonicus. The sequence goes on along the minus strand of NW_015167541.1, from coordinate 1,081,022 downwards.
GACCTACTGGGGAAATTAAAAACCGTTAAGTCTCCAGGTTCTGATGGCATACACCTGAGAGTTCTTTAAGGAACTCATATGTGAGATCATTGATCTACTAACCCATATATGTAATCTGTTACTAAATTCAGCTGCTGTACCAGAAGACTGGAGAGTAGCAAATGTGACACCAATTTTTAAAAGGGATCTAAAGGGGAACCAGAAAATTACAGGCAAGTCAACCTAACGTCTATCCCAGGCAGATTAGTAGAAACTGTAATCAAAGATAGAATCGATAGAGAGAAAATCAGCATGGCTTCTGCAAAGGGAAGTCCTGCCTTACCAACATTTTGGAGTTCTTGGAGAAAGTGAATAAGCATGTAGACAACAGTGACCCGATACACATTATATACCTGGACTTTCAAAAGGCTTTTGACAAGGTACCTCACCGAAGACTCCAGAGTAAACGTAGCAGACATGGGATAAAAGGATGGGTTCTCTTATGGATTAAAAAGTGGTCAAATGACAGGAAGCAAAGAGTAGGAATCAATGGACACCTCACAATGGAGAGAAGTAAGCTGTGGGGTCCCACAAGGATTGGTATTGGGGCTGGTACTGTTTAATTTATTCATCAGTGATCTGGAGAGTAGTGTAGGAGGAGGAGGAGGAAATTGGATTTATACCCCGCCCTTCACTACCCAAAGGTGTCTCAGAGCGGCTTACAAACTCCTTTCCCTTCCCCTCCCCACAACAGACACCCTGTGAGGTGGGTGGAGCTGAGAGAGCTCTGACAGAAACTGCTCTTTTTCAAGGACAGCTGTGCCAGAGCTTGTGACTGACCCAAGGTCACATCAGCAGGTGCAAGTGGAGGAGTGGGGAATCAAACCCGGTTCTCCCAGATTAGAGTCCGCGCACTTAACCACTACACCAAACTGGCTGGTAGTAGTCAAGTCTGAAAATGATACCAAAGTATTCAGGATGGTGAAAACCAAGGCTGACTGTGAAGAGCTCCAAGAGGATCTCCACAAACTGAGTGAGTGGGTGACAATGTGGCAAATGAAGATCAGTGTTTGTAAGTGTTAGGTGATGGACATTGGGAGAAAAAATCCCAACTTCAAGTATAAACTACCGGGGTCTGAACTTGCTGAGTCTGAGAGGGGGAAAAAATCTTGGGGTCATAGTGGATAACTCGATGAAAGTATCAACCCAGTGTGCTGTAGTGGTGAAAAAGGCAAACTCTATGTTAGGGATTATTAGGAAAGGAACTGAGAATAAAATGGCCGATAATGCCCCTGTATAGATCTATGGTGCAACCACATTTGGAATACTGTGTACAATTCTGATCACCTTATCTCCAAAACAACACTGCAGAGCTGTAAAAAGTGCAGAGGAGCGCAACCAAGATGATTAGGGGCTGGAGCACCTTACCTATGCGGAAAGGCTGAAGAGTCCGGTACTCTTCAGATGACTAAGAGGGGGAAAGAGATGACTAAGGGGGAATATCTTTTTCTCCTTCTTCCAAAATACTAGATCTGGAGGGTACAGCTGATTGACAGTAGGTTCAGGACAGACAAAAGGAAATACTACTTTACACAGAGAGTGATGGCCACAGGAATAAACCGCTTTAAAAGAGGATTAGATAGATTCATGAAGGATGCCTATCAATGGCTACTAGCCATGGTGACTGAGGAGAGCCTCCACATTCAGAGGCACTAAACCTCTGAATCCCTGAGCCAAGAAGGCAACAGCAGGGGAAGGCCTCGGCCTGTATGCTCTGTTGTTGGCCATCCAGAGAAACTGCTTGGCTACTGTGTGAGACAGGATGCTGGACTAGATGGACTATTGATCTGATATAGCAGGGCTCTCCTTATTCCCCCCCCCCCCAGTGCTTATGGACTGTTTCACACATTAGTCAGCCAGTTCTTGTTCTCCACTGGATTAAGGAATAGTTTTTCATATTCATACTTCTAATTTTTAGGTATTCAACTCTGAATAAGTGTATACTGAAAAAATATAATGTGTTAGGAAGGTTTCGAAGCAATCTTCCTCACAGGGTTGTTGTGCAAATCAAAAGTAGGAGAGGAGAATGATGTGAGCTGCTTTGGTCCCCACTGTGAAGAAAGACTGTACTCTTCCTAGGTAAAGGCTGCAGAGAGGGGGGAGGATATGGAAAACTGACGTAAGAGGGGCAGATAAAGGTAGCTTGATGGTTAGCTGGGAAGGAGGGAAGGTTGCCAACTCCAGGTTGGGAAATTCCTGGATATTTGAGGGGTGGAGCCAAGAGAGGGTGGGGTTTGTGGAACGGTGGGACCACTGACAGGTACAATGCCATAGACTCCACCCTCCAAACCAGCCATTTCCTCCTTGGGATGATCATTGCCAATCTCCAGGTGAGAGCTGGAGATCACTCAGAATTACAACTGCTCTTCAGGTGGCAAAGATCAATTCCGCAGAGAAAATGGTGGACTCTGTGTCATTATACCCTGCTGAGGTCACCACAGCAAATTGACACTGAGTGCCCAAGGCTTTAGAGCTTGTTGTATTTATTTCCACAATGGACCTTATTCCTAGTCTCTCCTTATATATATTTGAGTTTTCGTGTCCCTCTTGCCTAAATGTTCCACGTGCCCCCATAGCCTTTCGCTCCCTGATGTGTCACTCACCAGGGGCCTCTACCCATTGGTGGCTGCATTGCCTGAGTCCCGCTCT
>NW_015167541.1:1042550-1078232 GCF_001447785.1 Gekko japonicus | reverse complement strand
GTGTGGGGGGGGGGGGGGAAGCGAAGCCAAGCTGGGAGCCCCCTTTTGTCCCCCAGGCAGCCTGCCTGTCCCTCACCTGCCGCTGGAGCGTGGTCTTGCAGCAACACCCCCCTCCGCATGGAGCAATGCCCGCAAAGAGCTCTTGCCCCCGCCCTGGCTGCTGCTTCCCTTTCCTCGGCTGCCCATTGGGTATGTGTCCGCTCCGGGGGGGGGGGGGAGGAACACGAGCGGGACGCCACTGTAACTCCTCTGTGGGCAATGTCAATCTCCTCCCGGGCCAGTCCGTTCTGGAAAGCGCCACTTCTTCGCTCGGAGCGGCTGGCCTCGGAGCGCGCCTGGCAAACTGATGCTAAAAAGACTCCTCAAGCCCGGGCCACTCGCCCACAGCCTATTTCTAGAGCTCGTTGTCTCCATTTCCACAATGGGCCTTCTTCCTGGTATATAGTAAAGCCATATCAACACTCAAAACATAACATAGCCTTAAGACCAGTTGAAACAGCAGTAAGTGCAATACATAAGGCAGTGACACAGCAGTGCACAACTTGAAGATGACACTAGGCAGAGAAAAAAAAAACCAAGAATAAACTAAAAGCCTGAGAAAGGATCAAGGGTGCCTAAAGGAAAGCAGGCTAGACAAATTTTGATGGGGAGAGCATCCCCTAAACAAGGCCAGAGGGAAGGGGGTTGTAACTTAGTGGCAGAGCATCTGTTTTGCATGCAGCAAATCCGAGGTTCAGTCCTTGGCAGACCTTTAACCTTTGCAGTTAAAGAATCTCAGATGGCAGGTCCTGGTAAAGACCTTTCTTTGCCGGAGACCCTGGAAAGCTGCCGCCAGCCAGAGTTGACAATACTGAATTAGGTGGACCCAACCAGTCTGACAGTATGTGGCAGCTTCATAGGTTCACACACTCGAGAGAAGGCCTTATGTCTGACAGCCAGTCATCTAATTCCAGAAGGGCAGAAACACACTGAAAAAGACCTCTCTAGACTTTAACTAATAAGCCGGAGTACACAGGAGCAGATAATGTCAAAGCCCAATTCATATGTGACATGCTACTATGCGATTGACAGCAAAAAACCTTTCCTTTTGGCGACAATAAATAGCGTAGTGGTGATACATGCAAGCACTGCTAAAGACAGAGGGGCAGTTCTGGATGTGACCAGTGTGAAGGGAAAAATGCTTCTCCTCTCTAATGGGGGTGCACATGTCATTTTCATTGTAAAGTGAGACCCAACAACACTGGAGGGTCTTTCTGACAACTGCAAATCACAAAACAGGCCTCAAACAGCTTAGCCTTCAGTTTTTCACTGCAAGGCAATCTTCAGAAAAACCAAATGATAAAACCTCCTGGAATAAAAATCTGGTAAACCAAAGTTATAGCCTAAGGGAAATCAGCACGCAGTGGGAAAACAAATCCAAAAAAGCACACCACCTACGGAAGTGTTGAAACACCACAAGGTTTTAGGGCAACCCAATTATTCTGTGGTGAACACTAGCGGTTTGCAAACTGGGAACTGGGAAAGGAAATGTTGATTTATGTTGTAGAAAAACATACAATTATCTGAAGTGCGCCAACTTTTTCTCACAAACTCTCAGGCCCTTACTGTGTTCCTCAAGGGCAGTATTTTACAGCAGACTGGGTGTGGTGCTTGCTAGAAGATGCAAGTGAAATATCTGCAGTCTTGTCTGATTTGCTATAAAAGCACCACAACAGCCTGTGGGGGAAATAAATGGCATAAAAAGCTTACTGTTTTTGATATCCAGAAACAGCAAGGAGTTGTTACCATCTCTCTTGATTTGCAGGCTGACGCTCCTAAGACGCAGACAACCTGAGAGCGTCAAGTAGTGGGCATCATTACAGCTAAACCCCAGTGAGCCCTGGACTGCACCTTTTTTCTGTAGAACATCAGAGGGAATGAACAATACTATTGCACAGATGCTGGGAGCCTGGAGCTAAACTGCAGCACCATTTAGTGGCAAGATTGGTTCTTCCATCTCGATGAGCAAGCTTTCCAGAACATTTATCAGATTATTACAGCCACCAACCCCATTTCCCTAGTGCATTTCTAAGAATTTCGCCTCATGGGTAAAGGGCTGTACAGATTACCAAGGGGGTGGAGGGGAGCAACTGCAGTCTACAGGACAGGCAGATATCTGGAGGTCAAGAGCAGGGGACTCTGATATGAGAGTGCAGATAAATGAGGTGGACATGAATAGTGTCTTAAATCAGTGATGCTCAAACTGTGGTTAAGGACCGAAAAGTGAGCTCTCTTGAAAACAGCCTGTAAAGCCAGGGAGGAACAGGAAGAAATGGGCAGGCTGCTTGGGGAAGCTAGATAGTGCAGAATGGGCAAACTGGTCATGAATGGTGGTGGAAAGTGCTGTCAAGTTGCAGCCTACTTATGGTGACCCCATGGGGGTTTTCGAGGCAAGAGGTGTTCAGAGGTGGTTTTGCGACCCCGGACTTCCTTGGTGGTCTCCCATCCAAATACTAACCAGGGCTGACCCTGCTTGACTTCTGAGATCTGTCAAGATCGGGCTAGCCTAAGCCATCCCAGTCAAAGCACGGTAACGGATGCTATATATTTATAAATACTAAACAAAGCGATACATAACCTTTCTCAGTGTTAACTCATGTGAGATTCCTGCCTTTTATAGTGTGGAGCAGGAAACTTGCATGGGGTTACTTTGCAAGTGAGTCCCTAAAAAGTGCCAGAAGGGTAGAAGAGGATACCTGCTTCAAAACATTTGAGAACTATTGTCTAAAGTGACAGATAATTATCTCCTAATAAATTAAACGTTAAAAATGTGCATGTGCATTGTGCACACACACAACCACCAAACAACTTTAAATATCAAGCCATGAACGTCTAACTGGTTGATCTAATTGCCTCCCACACTCATCACTTGAAATGTGATATTAAAAACAGAAAGACTCTCTATTTGCTTTCATTAGGGACCTGCCTCAATACCTTGCAGGGCATTCAGATCTAATAATATTTATTTATTCAATTTGATTTAATATCTCGATGAATCAATTACCTAATTGATCCTGACAAGCTCAGCAGCCATATGAGAAGTCAAAGGGTAAGATCTGCATTCAGCACAAAAGCAACATCGTTTCAGACTTTAGGGATAAAAGTTCCTTTTGCAAAGCTGTGTCCAGGCAAGGAGAGAACGATTAGCTTTTACATCTACCAAGGTGTCAATCTGTGAGCAAAGAAGCCAGAAGGGAAAACCTATTTGTGGCCTTTAAATTCAACTGCAACAGCAATTAGAAACCTGAAAATCCCAGGGACATTCCACATTTTAAACAGAAACCCTTTCACAATTTGCAGAGGTAATCCACCTTGAGTCTCAGTGAGAAAGGTGGACAATAAATAATGCAAACCAAATAAATACTTTGCATTTCAACATGTTTAAGTACAGCCATATTGGCTTCATGAGTAACAACCTCAACTCTAGATCTATAGGGTCCATCACTCAAACTGTCCTGTGACAAACACAGATAAGCAATCTGGTAAACTTTTTGGAACAAATTGGCAAATTGGCACAAATATATCCCCCTTCACTGTAGGAGACAGAGAAAGGGGCTTCCACATGTGGCACAGTCACACTTCCTCCCAAATCACAAGTCAAGCGTAGGCCGGTTCCATGTGGGGCCATGTTCCACAAGCAAATCATCACTGGTTTATGGCATGCAAAGTCACAATAGAGGATCTACCCCTCAGTGGATACTGTGCTTTTGAAATAATTTACCTACTGGATTGCCCTACCCACAAGGAGATTAGGACCATGAATCCACTTCCCCCTCTGTTTGTCAATATCATCAGAAGTATAGCTCTACATAGTTTACAAAGTTTGAACAGATTAGTACTACTATAGCATGACACTAGAACTATCACCTAAATGGTACAATCAAAAATGGTACCAATTCACAACACTGTTTCAGCAACAAAAGAAATGGTGACCACAGCAAGCAGTCTGGAGGCTGCCAGCTGGAATAATGCTTCCTAATGCATGTCAAAAAACCCCACAACGGCCTGAGAATATGGCAAAAGCGTACCTCTCCACCTCTTATTAAGCAAATTTTTATGCTTACAAAATGAAACAAAACATTAAAAGTTATTTATTAAAATCCAGCATTACAACTCCAACCACAGCATAAACCACTGAGTAGTTAAAACAACAGTTTCAGACAAAAAGCACACTAAAATGGTGTTTAAAGACCCCTTAATTAAGCCTGGATGAAGAGAAATATTTTTGTGTGGTCACCAAGTGGACCTCGGGGGAAGGGCAGCAAGGTGCCATGACTGAAAAAGCCCCGTCTCTAGTTGCTACCCACCTCATTTCTGAAGGCAGAGGCACCAAGGCTTGTGGGGTAGATCTTAACTGGCAGGCTGGACAATATGGGAGGAGGTGGTCCTTCAAGGAGCACAAAGACCCATCCACTCACCACAGAAACTGCACTGTTATTCTACAAAAAGCAAAGATCCAGCACAAATATGGGGCGGGGGGGGGGGGGGGAGAGAAGCATGAGGAAGGAACAGTGGGTTGACGATGTTTTTGTCGGGAACCACTGTTATACCTGAGTATGCAAACAAACAGTAATTGCGTTATATTTGTCTAGTGTGGCATTGTGCTATATTTGTCTAGTGTGGAATTGTGCTATATTTGTCTAGTCATCTTCCAAACTTTTTCTTTTCTTTTTTTCTTCAATTGTATGCTATTAGGTGGCAAGCCTGTTGTGACGGACTGCAGTTTTAAGCTTAGAAGTTCTGTAAAAACAGCTGAAGGACTGCGAAGGGTTAATTCTTCACAGAAACAGAGAGCCTTGAGTGACAGACTGCTCCAAGCAATCTGACTGGTTAGCATCAGCTTAGCAGAGAAAGACTTGAGAGAGCTGCATGTTAAGGAGACAGTCAGATTTCTGCCTTGACGGAGTCTGATTTCAGCCTTACCTGAGAAGAGTTTAACACAGAGAACTGGGGAAAAGTTGGCAAGGAAGTTTGGGAAGTAGGCAAAAGAGTCCCATTTGGGCCAAGGAAAGGGGATAGATCTTCTAGAGTGAGAGAAGAATCTCCCTACCCAGTCCCCATGGAATCTTTAAAGCTTCCTACTGCAGTCTCCCCAATCTCCACCTTTAATTTGAGAAAATATAACTTACTTTATATTACTTTAATTCAGCCATGCCCCACCAGCCCGAAGCGTGCATGAACTAACCAGCATGAGTCATTCCTGGCTTCCTTCCTCCTTTGATTGGCTGGCACAGCCTGTAAAGTGCAGCCACGCAACTCCCATCAAGGAAGAAGTTAATGCTTTCCAGTAGCTTTTCTGTGAGCCAGTCTTGAAGTTCTGGGAAGTTCCAGCCCTCCTGGCATAATCTTTCGAGCACAGCATTTGTCTGTATGTGAGTGTTTGCGCACATCCCACCCCGGAGCCATCCCCTCACACCTCACACCTTGTCCAGATTTCAGCAAAATCAGCAGCAGAAGGTGGTGAGAGAGAAAGAGTGGGCCTGCCCTCCAGCCCAGCCTGGAGGGAATGTCCTGGTGAGAGCTGTGGATACAAAATGGTAGCGTGGGAAGCTACAATGGTACTTGTGGCTTACCAAGGGAGATGGGGCGAGAGCCACCGTTGAGTTCCCGGGAAACCATGAAGAAGCTTAATTTAATTGGCACCCAAGCACCCACACACACACACACACAAAAAGCCTCGTTATGGGGACGGGGTGCCACCATAAAATGGTTGACATATAGGGTGCAGATGACCACAAAATGGCTGCCATGGGGCAGGAGGCCAATCACAGAATGTTAGGAGGTCTCTAGCCAACTGTCCTCTTATGACTGAAGTTGCTGTTTCAAAATGGATGCTTCCTGCAGAAATAAAGATGATTCTTCCTGGAGCCATTGGAAGCACGTCCTGTTCCAGCCAGGATAGGCTCTTTGGTTTGGGAAAGAAGGAAGAGAGCACCATTAAATACATTGGTGAGCATCACAGGGTTCACTGGCACCAGGGTAGGGGTATTTCTATTATAAACAATGATTCTGAGTGTTTACTGTTCTTCAGCTAGAGACTGATTGTTGATTGCCAGCAGTGCAGCACAGTCTTCTAACTTTAGCAAGGAGCATGGCCACTGTTTGACATGGGCCACTAGTACCATAAGGGCCACAGTGGCTAAGCATGTGACTCCTTTTCTGCAGAAAGTTCTGGGCTAGGGCAGAGACCTAAGACTACCCTGTGTACAGGGATGATGGCTCATGGAAGGAACAGGAAGTGGAGGCAGGAAGGAATGGCCCTAGTCAGTACAGCCATCCCCCTGTGTTAACTATCGCCTAGTCTAATTAGTTGCTCAAAATGCAAGCTCTGGGATGGTTATTTCATTTATAAAGTACTTGGAGAAAATAGCGGGGCGAAAGACAGATTACCATTCCGTCAAAGCCCTTTTAATTCCAGGAAATTTAAGAAGGATTCAGACATAACAACAGCCCTGTGAGATGAGATCCACAGCTCATCTAGTCCAGCAATCTCTTTCACATAGTGGCCAACCAGAGACCAAAGGAAGATCTACAAGAATAGCATTGGGGGCCTGCGCTTCGCCTGTTGATGCCCCCCCCACACACACACTGGTACTCAGGGCTACTGCACCTGAACATTTAAGTTTTGTTTAGTCATCAGTCAGGCACTGCACTTTTGCAAACATGAAAGCAGCTGAGGGTGATGCTCCTAAAGAGACAACTGTTCATATGAATGTACAACAGAAATGCTGCTGCCATGGCAAACTGAATCTCACTTCTTGACAGTAATTCCAAAGTGGTAGTAGCCTGTAGCAGCAAAATAAAACAGAAGTCTGGTAGTGCCCTGAAGATGAACAAAGTTCGATCCAGCACCAGTTTTCATGACTCAGAGCTGACTCCTTTGGATGCACTCAGACAATTATTTTACAGATCCTTCTGTAATGAAAACCACAGTGATGGGGGAGGGGCCTTTGTGTGATAAAACAACACTTGGTAGCCTTGCTACCAATTCAGAGGTCTGCTTGGAACCATCTTCACTTTGTTTCAGTGGGACCTTTTCCAGCACAAGCGACCAGAGGATCCCGATCGTCACCACTCTTGCTGAGTGGCACCATAAATAGCAACAAAGCAGTAGCTTAATCTGAGATCACAAAGCAGCACCAAATTTGTGCTGTGTGTTGCACAGATCATGGTCAATAATTATGTGCAGACCTCCCTAAGGATCCAACACAGTGTGTGAGGAAGCTCTGGCTCCTTTCGGTCTTGTGAAAGATTTTCCATTTTCCCTCTTTGGCCTAGATGCAATTTTTGAATTTTTGTAACAGATGCTTATGGAGAGAGGGAAAATAGAGGTCACCTGAAAGAGCACTGGCACATCTCTCATCTTCTCGGAAACCTCTCGCAGGATATAATTAGTCTGTGCAATATGTTCAGGGACCAGGGAAAGACAGGAGGAGGTAAGAGACACAATCCACTAATCACAGTTCCTGCACAAATCTTATTGAAAGCAATGAGAGCAGGGTAGAAAAGGTACTTGGTGGACTGCGTCCCAGCACTGCAGGAAGCCAGCAGTGACAAGCCAAATAAAGAGATACACATTGAATTGAAGGAAGAGGCAGCCTCTGGCTCTTCTTATGTATTGAACAGAAAGATTTCACTGTGGCTTTCTGCCATCTCTGTTCCTCTGACTCCACCAGATTCTGATGATATCGTTTTACACAAGGGAAGGCTGCACACAAGCCCCAGAGTAGCATTGTGCTTGTATTCCTCAATATCAATAGGTGGCAAACCAACACAGCACATCCTCAGAGGTGTTAAGTTGGGAGGTATTTCCAAACCTGAACCTACTGCCCATCAGCTTCATTGGATGCCCTCCAGACCTAGCATTTTGGAAGAAGGAGGAAAAGATAACTTTGTCAACTCTCTCCATTCCATGCATAATTTTATACACCTCTATCATGTCCCCCCTTAATCGTCTCTTCTAAACTGAAAAGTCCCAGACTCTTCAGCCTTTCCTTGTAGGGAAGGTGCTCCAACCCCCTAATCTTCTTGGTTGCCCTTCCTCTGTACTTTTTCCAGCTCTGCAATGTCCTTTTAGAGATACGGCCACCAGAATGGTACACAGTATTCCAGAATTCCACAGTATTCTAGAAGCTAAGCAGGGCTGACTTTGGCAAGTACCATAGTCCAATACAGGGGCACTACAATATTGGCTGTTTTAGTTTCAATCCCTTTTCTAATAATGTCTAACACAGAGTTTGCCTTTTTCACCGCTGCAGCACACTGGGTTAACACTTTCATTGAGCTATCCACCATGGTCCCAAGATCTTTTCCCCTCTCAGTTCAGATGCTATTAGCCGATATTTGAAGTTGGGATTTTTTTTTGTGCCCACATGCATCACCTTACACTTACCAACCTTGAACTTCATTTGCCACATTGTTACCCACTCACCCAGTTTGTGGAGGTTCTCTTGGAGCTCTTCACAAGTCAGCCTTAGTTTTCACCATCCTGAATAATTCGGTGTCATCTGCCACTACACTACTCACCCCTAGTTCCAAATCATTTATGAAAAATTAAATAGTACCGGCCCCAATATCGATCTTTGTGGGACCCCACTGCTTACTTCCCCCCCTTGTGAGTACTGTCCATTGATTCCTACTCTTTGCTTCTAGTCATTTAACTACTTTTTAATCCATAAGAGAACCTGTCCTCTGCCCTTACCTGGATAGCCTAGGCAAGCCCAATCTTGTCAGATCTCAGAAGTTAAGCAGGCTGACTCTGGCAAGTACTTGGAAGGGCAGCCTCCAAAGAATACCAGAGGCGGGACACAGAGGCAGGCTACTCAAGCCACCTCTCTGAAAAATGTCCAAGCCCCCAGTAGGGGTCGCCAGAAGTCACCATGACTTCCAGGCAAGCACAGAAAACACACACACACACACACACAAATTATAAAAAATATAAGAGAATCTGTCCTCTTATCCCATGACTACTCAGGTGTCTTTGGTGAGGTACCTTGTCAAAAGCCTTTTGAAAGTCCAGGTATATAATGTCTACTCGGTCACCATTGTCTACATGCTTGTTCACTTTCTCCAAGAACTCCAAAAGATTGATGAGGCAGGACTTCCCTTTGCAGAAGCCATGCTGATTTTCCCTCAGCAAACTTTGTCCCTCCATGTGCCTAGCAATTCTATCTTTGATTACAGTTTCTACCAATTTGCCTGGGACTAACATTCAGCTGACTGGCCTGTAGTTTTCTGGTTCCCCTCTGGATCCCTTTTAAAAACTGGTGTCACATTTGATACTCTCCAGTCTTCTAGTACAGCAGCTGAATTTAGTGACAGGTTACATATACGGATGGGTTAGTAGATCAATGATCTCACATCTGAATTCCTTAAGAACTCTTGGTGGTATGCCATCAGGAGCCGGACACTTACTGGTTTTTAATTTCCCCAGAAGGACCAGAATGTCATCTCTGTTTTGGAGGTTATTAATTCATAAGGTTACCATAAGTACGAAGCGACTTGACACGTGTGGCTGGAATGGAAATTCTGATATATACAGGTGACTAAGAGTCTGCAACCAAAAGTAGCAATAAACCCAATCAGTTAATGGCATAAGCAGATCATATGATTTCATACCTTTAAATCCAGTATCTTTTTTGTTAATACTGGTCTGCTAAGTTAAAGCAAATCAGGTTTGTAGCCACAGGGGCTTTGGAGGGGGGGTGCCCCCCACGGAAGAGCCCTGCCACCCCAGGGAGGATGCCAGACCCCCCACCCCCAGTGTGCCATGCTCCTTACCCCGCCCGCCATGGCCTCAGGAAAGCTGAGAAGCAACAAACAGCTGAGCAGAGAGCAAGGGAGAGCCAAGGAGGCAAGCAGGCAGGGCAGCAAACTTCGTGGTTGTCTGGGATGTCCCTCTGCCCACTGGCCTCACTCCGCATCTTGTGGTTGGAAGGGAGGGGGGAGCCTGGGGCATGTGGCATTGAAGTGGGAGGAACGCTGCTGCAGTGGTGGGTGGCGGCGGTGACATGATCGACAGGGGCGTTCCATATGCTGCCAGGTGAGTACTGCCCTTTTCCTCTGCCCTGAGCTTACCTGCCTCCTGTCCACAGCCTTTCTGGAAGCAGTGGCTGGCTGGCTCATGGGGAGATGGAGCCCTGCCCAAGGATAGCTCTCCGGCACCCGGAGCAGGATGGGCTCACAGCCAGAGGCCAGCTGCCTTCCAGCCATCCAAGACCATCCCTGCCTCTCTGCCCGGAGTGACGTCATGTAGACGTAGGCATGGCCCTGCCCCACACATGTCTCCCACAGGCAAATTTCTGTCTACGGGCCTGAAGCAAACGCTTTTAAAGTAGAGGTGGCAGTCCTGAGGTGAATCCAACACACTTTCTACACTTTAACAGTGAAATTTAGGATGGGGTGGAGAGGCCTCTATTTGAAAAAACTAAACTAGAAGGACAGACATTGGTAGCCACAGAACTATCCTCCTGATCTGGAAAAGCCCACAGTGCTTTCATTCTATTCTAAGTAAAATCCTGAACACATTTACATTACTCCAAGTAATGGCTACGGAACTTGCTTCCATGCAGACCCATTCTTTTTCAGCGTTGCATGAACACTATGGTACTATTTTATTTTTTAAAATTAAAGCTCTTAAATAAGCTGGCAGATGCCCTCATGTGGTGAGCTTGCTGTATAACATGTTCACAGAATGGCTGATTCATACAGGACCCCCTGAGTAAACCAATAGCACGTAACTGCATAAGGCCCAGTTCTATACCCATTAAGGCATGCATAAAACCACTGAATTAAGTACATTATCCAGGGAGAGGACTACAGACAAAGACAGCAAACAGCACCCTTTCTCTGAGGAGAAAGAGCCAAGAAAAAGAGAACTTTGAATGGGGGGGGGAGAGAGAAAGAGACATTCATCTTAAGAACAGAAAACACTACAATTAACAAAAAAAATGCATATTACAGCTGCCTGTCTGCTATGAAGAAATGTTTTAATTGGTTAAGCATTCAAATGTTATTTTACTTAGCCTAAATCAAGGACCAAGGGAGGGGAGTGCTTCTTGAATCTACCTCAAATGTTTAAGAATCATTTCATACATGATGGCTGAGAGAATTCAGAACATGTAGACTGGGCACATACAGCATTCTCTTTCCCATCTGAAACACCTGCATGCATCAATTTCACTTGGATAAATTCAATCTAAAGAGCAATGTCCACTTGGGACTCAGAATAGAGTAGTGTACCTACTTGAAACCTGATGGTGTTGTCTGCACATACATCCTACAAGTCTGTGAGACGAGACTTTGTGTTTGCTTACTTCCCACAAAATAGATTTGTTTTGTATTTACTTCTGACGGGGGGGGGGGGATCTCTCCAATGCCAATGAAGGTCTCAAACTGCCATGCGTAAGCTGATGTCCTGGAATGAGTCCAAAGCCACTTCACTTTCTAAATGCAAGTCATAGCTATGAGTTAAAGCTTTCGTTTCAAAATGCCATGGTCTTTCTTCCCAGGCATATTTTTAGGTACAAAGCTTAATGATCAAACAGATTCCAGGCAGGCTTAGCTTAGAAACTAAAGGACATCACCAAGAAATCTCCTTTGTCTGCCATTTCAAGCTTTAGGCAGAGTGGGAAATCTTTTGCATTATAAAAAGGCCCGGAGGCACAGCTCATGCCTCACTGTCAAATAAAAGTGCCCCACAAACCCTTTGCTCCTTGAAAGTTCATTATTAATCACACATCAGGAAAAGAAGCTTTCCTTTTATCACATTGCCTCTACCAACACTGCATGCATTTGCATGTATGCAGACACATGCCCAGACATTGAAGCCATTGTACAAGCAATGCAATGCACCAGCACATCGTTTTTGTAATAAAAAACACACACAGGGTGCATTTTAACTTAATAATTAAGTCTTTTTTCCCTGATACTGTAAAAAAAAACCCTGTAATGCCATTAAAAGAATCCCCTTCTTCAAACAATGTGTCAAACCTCTTAATTGTGGCAGTGAGGACAGATGTGTTTTAAAAAACTCTTACACAGATATTTAAATCAAAAGAGGATAGATTTTCAAAGCAACACAGCTGTTCTCTGAGAACTGGATAAAGGAACTCCCTCCTTCCCCCATCCCCAACAGACCAGGCATTTACCTTCCTCGGTCAATAAAGCATTACATATAATCAGCATTCATCTGCCCTTTCTAAAGGAGATCAAATCTTCTGACTTCCTTAACTCCCATCCCCCAAATTTTAACACTGCAAATCCATTGTAATTCTGGTAATAACTATAACATGACATCTGAAAGTTTACTTTTTCTAAAACAATCTCATTTTCTGAATATGTAATGATCTGTTTGAAAATGATTTCATTTATTCTTATAAAATTGTATATTGTATACCATTATCAGAATATGGGGCTTTATGTGGAACGCCACGGAGAAACTTGCAGCAGGGGCAACATTCAACCAAAATTAAGTTTGGTTAGAGCATGCTTTAGAAGCCCTACGCTGCACAATAAATTGTTCTATTCTGAGTACACACATGCATCTGATTTGCAAACTCAGCTTCGATAGAAATTATATATTTTAGGAGGAGAAGACATTAAAGGTAAAGGTAAAGTTTTCACTTGCTCGAAAGCCAGTCGAATCCAACTCCGTTTCCAAGCTGAAGAGCCAGCTGTATCCGGAGACTTCTCTGTGGTCATGTGGACGGCATGACCAAACGCTGAGGTGCACGGAACGCTGTTATCTTCCCACCAAAGCAGTACCTATTTATCTACTTGCAATTTCTTGCTTTTGAACTGCTAGGTTGGCAGGAGCTGGGGCCAGAGACAGGAGCTCACTCCGTCACGTGGCGCTAGGGTCTCGAACTGCCAAACTACAGACCTTCCGGGCTACAGGTCAGCGTCTTAACCTCTGAGCCACTGCGGCCCCTGAAAAGGACATCAGGGATGCTTAAAACTTTCAAGTTTTAGCACACACACATACTTCTGTTCCAAGGCATTCACTGTTCTACAGACTGCCCCTTTCTTTATGCTGCATATGCACTCTCTTTAGTATGCATCAAGTTGAAAAAGCAATCCTTAGGGTTGCCAGGCCTCCTGCTATAGTAGGCGGTCTCTGATTGGCAACCTTTTGTGTATGTGTTTATTTTATTTTATTTTTATTTTTAAGATTTGTAACCCACCCTAACCCAGAAGTGGGCTCAGGGTGGCTTACGATATGTCTTAAAACCAATAAAAACCATCTCATTAAACATCAATACAATTAAAACACCAATTCATAAAAAATAACACTAAATACCAATTTAAAATACCAAGTGGCATCTCAGTGGTTCATTTGAGACCACTCCACTGTATGCTGAGCTCATGCCAGGGTGGGGGGCGGAGGATTGCTCTATTTGAGTCTGTCAGTCACTCCTGGCACCATGACTTGAAGCAGGGGAGGGCTGATGTTATTTGACATTCACCTTCATCCAAAGGCCTGGTGGAACAGCTCCATTTTACAGGCCCTGCAGAACTGCAACAGTTCCCACAGGGGCCTGATCTCCATTGGGAGCATGTTCCACCAGGCTGGGCTGAAAAGGCTCTAGCCGAGGTAAGGCAGACATCTTTCAGGCCAGGGACAACTAGACAATGCTGGTCTGAAGGGCACAAGGCTCTTTGGAGCACATACAAGGAGAGACGGTCCCACAGGTATGCTGGTCCCTGGCCACACAGGGCCTTAAAGGTTAATACCCTAACCTTAAACCTGACTCGGTACTCAACTGGCAACCAACGCAACTGGTGCAGCACTGGCTGAATGTGTGCCCGCACAGGTGTCCCAGTCAGCAGGCGAGCCGCTGCATTTTGTACCAGTTGAAGCTTCTGGATCAGGGTAGGCCCATGTACAGCGAGTTGCAGTAATCAAGCCTAGAAGTGACCATTGCATGGATCACTGTTTCCATGTCCCAGGAAGAAAGGTAGGGAACCAGTTGGCTGACTAGATGAAGATGGCTGAAGGCTGATCTGGCAACATTAGTGACCTGGGCCTCCATCGAAAGGGCGGCCTCCATCCTCACCAGTGGCACCAGTGGCAGTGAAGACCCACTAAGGGTTGGGAGTTGGATTCCTGAGTCTATCCCCCCACAACTCAGGAACAGGACCTCCATCTTAGTTGGATTAAGTTTCAGCCAGCTCTGTTGCAACCAATCAGCTGCAGCCTTTAGGCCCTAGCCAAAATGTCTGGGGTGGAGTCCATCCATCGGTCTATCAGCAGATACAGCTGGGTGTTATCAGCGTTTTAGTGACAACCCAGCCTGAACCCCTGGATTAACTGGGTGAGGGGATGCATAGAGATGTTAAATAACATCAGGGACAGGATTTCCCCTTGCGGGATGCCACATACCAATGTAATGAAACCCCAAGCACCACCCTCTGTCCCTGACCACAGAGAAAGGAGGACAGCCACTGCAAGGCAGTTCCCCGTATCCCCATGTTGGTGAGGTGGTGGGTCAGAAGATCACAGTGACCGTGTCAAACACGGCTGTTAGATCAAGTAGCAACAGCAGTGCCAACCCACCTTGATCCAGATGCCTCCAGAGGTCACCTGTGAGGTCAACCAGTGCAGTCTCCATCCTGTGGCCTGGGCAAAAGTTGGACTGAAATGGATTCAGGACAGTGGAGTCATCCAATAATGCATGGAGCTGCTTGGCTACCACTCTCTCAACTACCTTGTCCAGGAATGGAAGATTCAACACTGGGCAGTAGTTGGCTAGGACCACAGGGGCCAAAGATGGTTTCTTCAAGAGTGGTTGCACCACCACCTCCTTAAGGCACCCTAGAGACTTACCATGGAGATTCCAATGATTCCTAGAACAACACAGCACCACTTCCATTTTCCCCAGAAGTGACATCACAGCATATGTGATGCCACGTGCTCCCATGTCTTCGCCCCCCCCCCAAGCTCCTGCTGTTTGCCAGACTTCAGATAGATGTACAGTCAGTAACTACCCAACAACTGGACATCCTTTCCTGTGTTTGGGTGCTTATCAGGTCCCTAGGCATTTGATCCCTAAATATCTAATCAAGGCATTTAATACTCTGAGGCTGGGATCCAGTTTACTGAGCTATGTTCCACAGCCAGATCCTTCTGCCCTTCCTTAGCCCATAGTGCAGCACCTCACATACTTCCAGTTCAATGTTCCACTCCCATCAATGCACTCCAGAAATTCTGGGTTGGAGAACACCTATCTATTTCATGTGTGGCTTTGGCTATAGCCACTCAAGCCTCAACAGTACTTTCCAGATTTAATGACAGATTTCTTTTTTCTAGGGCTGAGAAGGTAATTTTACTTAGTTTTTAGAGAAATATATACATTTACATGTTTTGCTTTTTGTTAGAAAATTGATCAATAATTGAGATTTGGTCTTTCTGGCTTCAATATCCCGCAAGACTTTGTAAAACTAATGCCCTGACATTGCTCTTTGGGTTAGTGGATAGTTTGCGTATTAGGAGATAGTGGTCCTAGCCTCTAAGCCTAAACATAGGTTACCATAGTCTGGAGGTATCCTTGATGTAGTATACAGATTGCCACTTGAAGATGTGTCAGAATAGTCTGGGGCTCCATGCCCTCACAAATAATGCTGCGTATGAGGGGTTGGGATTTGTCAAACGCATCAGATGTTTGTCACCGACAGCTATAAGGGATTTTACAGGTATATAATGTGTTTGTTTTTGTTCGGGGTTGTATGCCACCCACCCACCTTATGGGTCTTGGCAGACAACCAGGATATACCCTCTATAGGATTACAGTGCACTCTATTTAGGAATTTGATTAATTCTATATGCTGCATACTAGAATGTTATATATTTAAAAGTTTCTGCATTGTGGTGTTAAAGATTCAATAAATAGTTTCTAAGATAAAGCCAGTGTCTTGGTTGTCTCTCCCTGTGAAAGCTCTCTTGCCAGTCTCAATCCAGCCCATAGAATGTTAGTGTATAATCCATATAACACTTAGTCAATAGTTGAATAATTTTTATTCAACACTGACAGAGTATTGTAGAAAGTTGGAGTTTTAGCAATTTTGTAATTAACAAAGGCAGTTTAAACAGTTTTAAATTTAAATATTTTATATATTTTATCGGTACCCTTCTTTGTATTGATTGTAATTGACTTGTGCTGGTTATATACTGAATAAACTATGACTAGTAGCTATCTAGTAGAATGTTAGTGGGGCTCCCAGGCAACTTCCTGGACCTTGAAATCCCCCAACACTTTTAATGTTAGTTGTTTTTGTGTTAAATTATTGTTCATTTCTCCAAGACTCAGGAAAGATAGAGGGAAACATAAAACAGTTTTGCCACTTTAGAGGAACTGAATTAACCTTGCTATGCAAGACACAGACATATAACTCATTCCTCAACCAGCTGCGGAGAATCCCTGGCCCAGCACATGTACGGAACTGACTCTAGAAAAGCAGTCTAGTTTAGAGGGGTAAACCAAAAGCCACACAAGTTATTTTTTCTTGAAAGAAGAAAGATAATTCTTTGAATTATGACTGGAAGATTCCAGGAAACCAGCATGCTCCCCTGAAGCACTAGTACATGTTGCCAGAAGGACCTCTTTCCAACAGAACACCTCATCAAGGCCACAGCCAGTCTGCTAGTCAAGCCTTGAGGTTACAAATGTGGCTAAATCAAAACCGTGGCTATTATAAGTTTTCATGGGGGGGGGGGATGAGATGCCCAGATAAAACTTGACATCTATTAAAAATCAGCCAAAAAATGTCCTCCTCGTTATCACAAATAATACTGAGTACAAGGCCATCACTCAGAACTTGGCAGCAGGCCTCTGGTTTTTTCATTTGTAGGGTCTTTGAAGAACAACTATCATATACCTAATATTGCGCTTTTAATAAAAATTAGGTTTATTGAACATAAAATGCTTAAACAATTTAAAACCAACAGAGATATTCCTCTGGAGTTTTATTTCTATTAAATTATTCTCTCACAGGACAGCAAGCAAAAGAGAAGAAAAAGAAAAAGATCAATGTTTCTCCTTTGTTGTCTTCAGTATTCAGGGACGTCTCCCTAATGACAGAACATTTAAAAAATAGTTTCCTTGGTTCTTTTCTTTCCCCTCTCCTACAGTTTTCCTCCTACTCTTCTTCTCCTAGTATAGAGAAAAATCACTGGAGAATAGAATCATAATACATTTTCACACCCCAAAGAACTGACAGATTTTCACCAAAGAGCTAAAATTCCTTGAAAATAAAATGTTTTTTTTGATCCCCACATCTTAGATGAAATTATTGACATTAAATAGACACTAGGAATTCTGTCTGCTAAAAATAGGCTCTTACAGTTGAAATGACTAGATTTGAATACAAATTCCTTTAATAATGTACTATTAGAACACAGAGTATGATAGGCCCAGGAAAATGCCGGGAGAGTGATGGAGTGAAGTTGCTATAGCAACATGATAAGTTGATTCTCTGGTGCTTTCCACTGTCCCAGCCTGTCTAATTTACAAGACACTTGCTTGTATAATGTTTTCCCCTCTTACTTCTGGCATGTGTTTAAACTAAAAACACCATTCAAAATATTTTACTTCTTACTTTAGAACCAAATATCAGCAATCTACATATCAGCAACAGTGCATCAGATTCAAATTTACACTGTTAGCAGCACTACTCCTCAAATGAAACTATACACAATATAGTAAATAGAATGGAATTCTTTTTTCCCTTGTGCCCCTTGAGTCATGGTAGGTGTCTGCAAACAGTCTTAACCAATTTCTCATCGTAATGAAGAAATGTGCCTGCTGCAGCCACCAGCTTAGGATCTAAGATCGCTGTACAATTAGAAGGGAAGATGCAGCTGTTCAACAACAGGCAGCAAATGAGTTCAATCCCACATCCTACCAACTAATCACATACTTGCTCTTCAAACACTTTATATAGTGTGAAAAAGGGGATGTCTCAAATGGAAGGTCTAACAATGTGAACAGGGTGTAACTATTTCTGTAATTATCAGAAATGCACAAGAAGTGGGAAGGAGGGAGGGAAGACTTAAATACACACACACGCATGCTTCCCATGGAAAGAGTCAAGAAAACTATTGTGCACAGGGTAAAACATTCTGCTTCGAGCAATGTTTAGAGTTGCACTGGGGATTTCCACAGCCTCACAGGTTTTCACTGAAAATGCCTAGAAACTAACTGAAACGCCAAACACAAAAGTATGAAATAAGTTTTGCGGTCTGTGCTGCTTGCCTTGGAGTAGGACACCACTGAAGACTGCAAGAGGATCGTAAGGTTTATGACAACTCCTTGTGATTGAATTAAAGAAACTGAAAGGCAAGCATACTACCTGGCTTCTCCATCGTAACTGTCACTGAAATTTTAATCTGATGCTAATTTCTTTTCATTGAAACCTTGTTAGTATAGTACCTTTTCCCACCCGCTGCCTTTCTTAATGAGATACAGGGCAGCTGCCAGGCACTCTTCCTTTCTACCCACTTGGTCTTCTAATTCTTCACTATGACAACCACATTCCGCTCTGCACTTCTGCCCCCCCCCAGCACCACCAATCGAAAATGTCAGAAATATAATGAATGAGATGAAATGTCAAGAAAAATAAATGAGGGCCTTGCATTAAAAACACATAGTGTTGACAAATCAAGTCCTGCTTCTTTTACATTTCAAACACAGATTGGAAACACATGGATCTGAAGTCCCTGATGTCTGAAGCTTCCCACACAGGGGAATATGGGGAGGGGCAGAATGCACACACAACACCTCACTCCTGGGAAACCACCATGAATAGTTCTACCAAAATCAGTTTTCCTGATTAATGATGTGCTCGAGATGTCTACCTTCAAGCTGTGCTGAAGCTCACTACTGCAGTCACACTTCACAATTACTAGGAAGGTAATTAATTTTAAAAGTCTTATTGAACAGTATTACACTGGCTAGATTATACCTCAGAGGTAATGGGCTCTTAATAATAAATCGTCATGCAATTAGCTCCAGCTGCCTCTTTCGGCTGTTAATGACGGCGACACCTTTCTTTCTATGGATTAGGACCATATGCTGGAGATCTTATTGAACAGGGGGGGAAAGAAAGCAAGGCTGTGTGTTCTGTGTTTCTGCATATGAGATACTGATGGTATGTGACTGAAACACACAGCTGATTTTTATATTTAGATGTGAGCAGATGTGGGAGACAGACTTATCACATTCTTCCTCCAAGGAGCTCAGGGTGGCGTTCCTCAAAACAACCCTATGAGGCAGGATTTTCCGGTCTATGGCGGCATGCCAAGCAGACTCACCTCCCGGACCTCCCAGGAGGTGAAAGCTGTGCACCAGCAGAAAGGGGGGGGCGAGGAATCGCTACCTCCCACGGAGCCTGGCTGAAAGGGGGACTTTTGAGCGGTCGCCTCTTCACCAGCGCTATGCTGGCGAATCGAGGCGCTTCTCCGTCCCGATGGTCCTCCTGCTGAGTGTCTGAATGGAAGAAGCGACGCTGACCGGGGCAAGCGCTGGAGGTCGAGCGGTTAAAACAGAGGCTAAATGAGGTCGTATGACCGAAGATGAACTGTGAGTCGGATTAAGGCGTATTTGCGATTCAAAAAGAAAGCTCCCTACCCCATGGACTAGAAAGTAAAGCGAGCGAGGGAGGGGTCCCTCCCAAATGCATAGACAGAACACAGACAGAAAGAGGGGGGAGTGGAAAAATAAGCAACTAAAACTGTTTTAAGAGACTTACCAGAGTGTAGAAAAGCATTTGGGCGAATATCAGAGACTTTAGCAATTTTTCTGAAAAGTAAACAAATCCAAAGAAAAAGGTACAAAAATTGGAAAAGAAGCAAATTTCAACAGAAGAACAGCTTTTACAATTACAAATGGAGAAGGCAAACCTGGTCCTTCATTTCCAAGGTGTCCCAGAGACTAAGGGTGAGAATCTGAAGCAAATGATGAGCAAAGCATTGGCCCCAGTGACAGATTTGAAGTCGGACTATCTCATGAGTGAAATGGATGTGGCCTACAGGTCCTATTCCGTATACATAAAGAAGAATAATCTGCCTGGGGAAATAGTAATGAGATTCTCAAAGAGGCACGTGAGGGATTGCATCCTGAGAGCAAACAGCGGGGACACCCTTGAAAATCAGGGACAGTACCATCAGGATTCTGAAAGATATCCCATTTGAAATAAGACAAAGGAGAAAGAAATATAAAGATTTAATTCTTTTTCTTCAAACAAATGCAATTAGCTACCGGTGGCTATATCCAGAGGGCGTAACTTTCAAACTTCAGGACAAAAAAAAGAAAAGATTGACTCTGTTTCCAAAGCACGGGACTTTCTGAGAATCCAGTTGGGTGAGCCAGAGGAGGTGGATAAAGAGGGAAAGGACAGTAAGTCCAGTGGCGAGTTGGACTCGGGGTCGTCTGGAGAGGACTCTCTGTCTGAGAAAGGGGTAGCAGCTCCTAAAAGTCCTTATAAACTACGGATGAAGGATGAAGGACTCTGAATTGTGCCTTTGAAAATACAGTTGTTAATATTGAGATGCTTAGGGGTCTTTTTCCAACAGCTAAATTTAAGATTTAAAAGTTATATTAGCATATCTAAGTTCATAAAACTGTTAGCGTTTTAAGGGATGGCATTGTGTACAAGCTAATTTGATGATCTCCTCTCTTGGGTTTTTAGTTAGCAGTGGTTATCTTTTCTTTCTCCTTAAATGTACTTCCCCTCCCCTATTTTCATTGTCCCCGGGGGACAATGTAGTTTGTAGTTTGTAGTCCTTATATAATTAAAAAATCCCCTTCGGGGGGCCAAAAAAAAAAATCCTATGAGGCAGGATAGATCAAGCAAGAATAAACAGCACAGGGGGGCAAAGTACAATGTGCAGTGGGAAGGGGCAAAAATCACCACCCCTTCTTCCAAAAACTTAAGTACCCTCAAGCCACCTGGAAGGCGCAGCTGAATATAAGCCATTAAACAATAAACCAATCACTTGATAACCATCACCTCAAGACATTATGTGAACTGGCCCCTGGGGTTCAAAAGAGAAAGCATGTGGGTGATTTGAAGGGTCACTCCTGAAGAAGAGGCACAAAAGTTCTGCAACACCACTTAAGACCTGACAGAATTCTCACAGACAGGGCCAGCTCCAGGTTTTTTTGCACACTAGGCGAGGCTACCTTCTGGGGGGCCCCCCCATGCACCCACCAATTTTCAAATATAAAGGCATTTTAGGAAGAATGAAAAACACAAAATTTGAAATTGTCCCTTTAGGACAAAATGACAAAGGAAAATAAATCTAAACATGATAAAACAAACAAAACAAAAAAGAACTATGAAAAAACCAACAACCCTGAAAGCAAGCTTTTACACCAACTTTAATAGTTCTCAGAGGTATGAAGAACCCAAGGGATCCAAAAATCTCCTGATCAGTTTAAGCCAGCCCATGAACTACAGTTTTAAGTCAGGCAAGTAAACCCCCTGCCAATGACTTATTGGAAGATCCATTTTACAATCCTAATGTCATTCTGGAGCAATTTAGAATGGCAATTACGTCCCTCTCACAACATATCATGCAGAATGCCCACATACTCTACTGGCACAGGGGCTGGAATTGGGCAGCACATATCAAGAATATCAGCATCTTAAGTTCTCTTGGCCCAGAGTCCATCCCCAACACCAGTATGACTTGCTGATTTCAAAAGAAGTGGATAATTCTGACAATACTCACCAATGTTAATTACAGCACTAAAACCTTCCTTGTATGTTTTTCCTCATGTGCAGAGAAAAGCAACAGCTTCACCTGTTTTAACTTCTTTACTTCATTTATAATGCATCTTTCTCCCCAGTGGGGCCCCACTGGTGGACCTCCTGATGGCACTGGTATTTCTGGCCACTGTGTGATACAGAGTGTTGGACTGGATGGGCCTTTGGCCTGATCCAACATTGGCATCTCTTATGTTCTTATGACCCAACGTAGCTTACTTACATTGTTTGACTTCCACCCATTGTTATGAAACTTTTGAAAGGAGCCTGGTTTTGAACAGAATACAGTACAGGGGAAGAGTCTCTGCTTTGCACACAGAAGGTCCCAGGTTCAATCCCTGGCAGTTAGAAGGGCCAGGTGAAATGCAAGACTTCTACCCAGGACCCTAGAAACCTACTGCTAGTCTGGGTAGGCAATACTGACCTTGATGGACCAATGGTCTAATTCTTTATAAGGCCTCTTGTGAAAAAGGTAAAATCTGAACTAGCCACCTGATTATTATTTTTTTTTAAATCGTCCTTAAAATATGAAAAAGAATACAAGGAATTGAGGATTAGAAATTCGTAATATTTCACTCCACGCAAAGATTCCATTTTCAGGTATATCCTAGGCAAGAGAGTCACAGCAACATCCGTTCCCCAAAAGTCAAACAGCCCACTCCCTTGGGAGCAAGCATCACTGTAGGCATCACTTTGGCACTAAGCTTGCATCGGATGGGGCGATAACAATTGCTCCAACAGTTGCTCCCCCAAATTTGAGCACCACAGAGCCTCCTGGTGTCCGGGCAAAAGCAGCAATCCTCTATGCTCCAAGGCATGGACGTCCTCTAGAGTAGGCAGCCTCAAGCAGCGGAAGAGCCCATCAGAGCTACTTCCACTAGAGGGACAGGGGAATCCGAGACTGCTGCCCACTTCGGGCTCTCTCACCTGTGGAAGTAGTGGCTGCAAAACATGCCACCCAGCAGCCTGCAGTGAAATGTGGCCCGTCCAGCGAGCCACCCTCGTCCACTGTGCTCAGCCCCACCCCCCCGTCGGAAGCAGTGGCTGCGGGGGCAGCGGAGGGAACTCGCCTGACATCTCCACAGGGACAGGGCTGGAACTCACCGGGTGTGACTCCAGCGTGGGAGAGGCGCTAAAGCGGCCCACGCATGTGACGCAACAAGACGCTGCCGGAGCAGAGTAGTCGGGCCCAGCCGAGCACAGGCCGTTGAAAGCCGAAAGCACCAAACTGGGGTCGGAGAGCAGCTCCCCCGGGGACAAGAAAGGAACCGGCACCCCGCAGCTGCTCACCTTGTCCTTTGAGGCGCCCGGTTTCGCCCAGCAGCAGCAGCCGCCGGAGCAGCCTGAGGGGTGCCTGGAGTTTCGCTTGCCTTGACCACCACCCCGCTGCCACCGGGACAAAGCCTACTTCCCTGCCTCGCTCTCCTTTCCCCCCCCCCCATGGCAGCCTGTTGCTTCCACTCCCACCCAATTTCTCCCTTTTGCAACTCCTACTGCCCCTTGTGGAAACACCTCCCCCCCTAGTTCCCTCTCTTCCTTTCTCTGCCACCTTTGCTCAGCAATCGTCTCTCACCCCTCCCCTTCTCTAGGTAACCCCCTCTCCTTTTCACTCCCCCACCAATCCCCTTCACTCCCCCCTCCCCTGCTTGCCGCCATGCTGGAGCCCCCCAGAAAGGCGGCAGTGCTCTTGCTGCTTGCTGCTGCTTTGGATGGTGGTGGAAGCCAACAGGATCCACATACTGTTGGAGAACAGTGGGCGGGAGGCGCAGGGGAGGAGCGGCAGTGGGCTGAGACAGGAGGCGGTAACGTGCACGTGCTCAGATTGCCGAGCGACCGAGGAGGCACACAGGGCAAGCAGAGCAGGGGTGGCTTTTGGTGAGGTGAGGGAGGGGCCGGGCGGGGCAACAGGGTGAGCGGAGCAACCTGAGCCGAGCAGGGCTTGTTGAGGCAAAGAAGTGATGGCGGCGATGGGTGTGCGCATGCACGCGCGATTTGTCATCAGGGCTTTTGGCGAGGGAAGGTGGAGAATGGCAGGCGCCCTCTCCCAGGGGCCGCCCTAGGCAAAAGTCTAATTCACCTAGTGGGTGGGCTGGCCCTGCTCACAGAAGACACCAGAAGCTCAGCACAATTACGTGGAAGAATTTTTTTAAAGCTCTCAGTAACTGATACCAAGCTACTCTGAGGGTGCTCCTCAATGAACCTGATCATTGATTAAATTTTTTATAAAGTGACTCCAAATTAAGAATCATTCTTCTCCTCCAAACTATCAGGGAGGTAGGGAGAAAATTGGAAATCTCTCTTCTTAGGATTATTCACACTCAGGTAAGCATCTCTCTCTACCTTTTTTTTGTATTAAAAAAAGTTCTCTAATATTTAGGATCACATTTCTGGATACTTGTTTGTGCAAGCTCCTGACACAAGCCCAAAGCATTAGACATACCGAGGAATTTCAGACAGACGATATAATCCGGAAGAGAAACGGTTCCCAAACGGTTTCTGGTCTGTCGTTTCAGACAGAACCGTTTTAGAAGCGGTTCCCTACCGGAATATATTTGTAATTTCAGACACAAACGCTTCTGTCCCGTTTAGGAAATGAGGCTGAAGCGTTTTACCTGTCAACCGCTTCCAAGTAGTCTTCAGTTTCCTCTCCCGGTTCCAATGCGCTTTTTCCCGCCTTTTTTCGCCCGCGATCTCCATCTTTTTTTTTGAACGTTTGCTTTATAGCGTTATAGCGGAACTGCATTATAGCAATCCCATTGGAATGCCTGGAGTGTTTTGTTATAGTGCCATAGCGCTATAGCACTCTAAAGCAACCGTTAAGAGGGGGGGAAAGCCAGAAAAAGCGGTGCAGTCTGAAATGGCAAACCGCTTCAGAACCAGCTCTTTACCGGAAGGGGAAAGCCATGTGTGAAATGGCAGCCCTATACCAGTTTACTCCTCGACGGATCAAAAACAGCTTCAAAACGGGGTAAAAAGGGTAATGTGAAATTCCTCGGAATCTTCATCGGTCAGTTTCCCTAACACACACACACACCAGCTTTCCAAAAGCACCAAAGGGTAGCATGCACAAAACAGCTGCCCTGTGGAGGCAATCCAAACAGTTTCCCCAGTCTAAAATCTACCCATGTCCACTGGGCACAAATCATAAAGTAGATTTTTCCAAGTTAGTGAGGCACAATCCAGTGCAAATTTAGCACTCTGGACTTTCATTAATCAAAAACATACTTAATTCTCTCATTCATATAATAAATAATAAGCATTTACATAGCACATTTCAAGAACTAGAAGTACTTCAGATACACTATCCCATTACCCTTGTGAGGTGCATCTCATACTACTTTTATTGCCACACTGCAGTGATGGCTGTATATACAAGGCTTGTGATTTGAAGCTGGAGTGACATTTGAACTTGTGACGTGTCATGAAACAACAGGACTTGAAAGTGATAAACTTTCATTAGATCGTCCCCTATATCTGCACCCCGCCCCCAGCTGTTTTTAAATACAAGCACGATTACAATAAATCACTATAATGTTGCTCTACTTAAATCCCAAGGTATTTTTTGTTTAACAAAAACTGAGTGAGCCACCATGGTGAAAGTGACAAACTGTATTCTATAAATATCATACTGTGTTATACAAGCCCGAGAAACATCTTTCCACACTTATTTTTTTCCTTGAGTGTCACTTTCACTGTGGGCACTTCTGCAAAAGGCTTTTCTTTTAAAATCAGGACACATTTGCATAGGCCTGACACCTTTAATTTCCTCATTCATCATCACTGGGAAAAGGGGAAGTTTACAATAATCTTAACTACAGCTCTCTCACAAAGCCCCTTCTAACCTGTAAAAACAGTAACATCTGTTTTGGTGATTATAAATCCCATCCCCACCAATAACATTTAAAACTGCACCTGCTGCCCAATGCTGATACTCCAAACACCCTGTCATAAGTGTTTTTCCTTTCCTTTTATTAAAAGCAATAACTTAACGGAAGAATTATTAGAAATCCTGGATGATAAATAACCAGACATGAAGTTACAGATTGTGCAAAGAGTTCCTTAGATTACTTCCCAAGAATACATGGCAAATGTATCAAGGTTGTTTTTACAGAACACAGTGGGATGCAAAATTTAGTCCAGTCTGGCTTCTGTATAATATATACTACCTCTCCAAATTTTTACAGTTTGGGGAATGTGACCCTTAGAGCCATTTCACAGATTATTTCACAGGCAAACCCTGGTTTCCCACCAAGTGTACATTATAGTGGGAGATTAGCCAGTCAGAGCTCCCTGATGATGTATGCATTTGCCATAGTCGCACTTTATATTTCCTGAGTGTCTATCTGAATTATACACACACACCTCAGTGTGATTTAAATGGTTAATTCTTTATTTAACTTCATTTACACCCTGCCTTTCTCACCGATGGTGACCCAATGTGACATTTTGTTACTCTCTCATCCATTTTATCCTCAGAACAACTCTGGGAGGTAGATTAGGTTGAGGCAGTGTGACTGGCCCAAGATCTCCCAGCTAACTTACATGGAGGAGGAGGAGGGATCTGAACCTGGGCTTCTCAGATCCTATTCCAACACTCTAACCACTACACTACAAGACTCTCGTTTATCTTTACTAACACAGCTAGTCCTCTGATCTACAAAAAAGGTTCTCTCGGTTGTGTCCAACTTGAAAGACATATTGCTTTCCAAACAGACAAGGTTCCAGGAGGTTATGAATACCGGACAATGAAATATCACTGCTCCCCTCCACCTCCACAGATGCTGCATCTAAACCTTTCTGGGCAAGATCTAGCCAGACTAGCCATAATTGTTTACATTAAACTATTTTTTACTCTTATCTCACAGATCCCATTACTCTTCTCCTGCCTTCTTATAGCATCTCAATCCAAGTGGCTTAAGTAATAAATGAGAGTTACAAAACCATGGATAAATTCCAGTGTGAAATAACAGACTAAATGAGTAATTCCAGTTATAAATGCATGTGAAAGGACTTACACTACAGTTAGACTCAGGATACCTACTGTAGCTCTCCTGTACTATCCTAATGGCCATTTGTATTTTCTAGCAATTACTAACCTTTCTGTCATTTTCAAACACCATTACACAGCTGTGACAAGAGAAGTGGTGTGACTGATGATGAAACCATAATTAAAATTAATTATTAACTGAGGCAGATCATGAGAGGGAGGGTAGGACGGGTTGCTTCAGTGCTTAGTTCTTGTGGCCCTTTTTTACACACCCAGGGAAGTGCTGATTGCCACTTTGGGGTCAGGAAGCAATCCTGGAGGTTTTTTGTCATCTTCTGGGCGTGGAACAGCAGTCACTGTGGGTATAGAGGGGGGAGGTATTTGTGAATTTCCTGCCTTGTGCAGGGGGTTGGACTAGATGACCCTGGAGGTCCATTCCAACTCTATGATTTTATAAAATATCAGTTGCTAGATAATAGGCGGATGAAAGCCATTTGTAAGGCACAAACTCAGCAGAACACTAAATGTGCTGGTTCCAGTTTTCACTGTACCTCACAAGAAAATTATCTCAGTGCTACTAGTATTTCATACAGGGTCTGACAATTGACAATGGAAAATAGGCGCACTTGTTTACAGGGAAAGAAAACAAAGGTTGTATAAAAAGTAGGACTCAGGTGCTGTGTTATAGTTCACCTCTCTGTTTTGGGAAGAAAACAGGTCAAACTCTATGTGAGGTTTCAGCTGAAGCACAAATTCTACTGTACCAAGATGAGAAAAGCATGCAAGCCTCCCAGATTTCATGGGTGGGGGAGGCTCACCCTCATGATATTGCACCTTGCCATCTGCCACAATGACCTAACAAATGTCAATCCAGGAATCAATGTAGTATTTTTTCTTGTCTGACACCCATTAATTTCCCTTCACATCCCACCTGCATCCTTTACACTCTACACCAGACATACTTGTTCAACCCCCCCCCCCCCCAAATCCTGGGCAAACAGCATAGTGACCATATCCTCCTTGCTTGAGTGAGCACTCTACTTTCTGATCAGGCCAAGATAAATTCCTGGATTATGCAGGACACTTGAAACATGTGGTAGCACAGAGTAAGCCTTTGTCGCTCTTTTCCACACTCTCTTTGCAGATGCTTGCTGTGGGAAAAGTGATCTGTTTCCAAGGGGGAGGCACCTGAAGTCTTGTGTTTCAGGTAGCAAGAAACTGTGTCTTCCTTTGGCCTGTATTTCCTCCTTTTAGCTAGTTTTTGTAAACTGGGTATTTTCTGCTGCCACCAGGAATTTAAGGACTTCCAAACCTTCTCTCCTTTGCTGTTGGTAAAGTGACCCAGAGTCTGGGCTTTTCAGGGATCTATGTGGTCCTGAGGAAAGATAGAACTGAATTCTGGGATAAACTTGAACAAAAGATGATTTATTGAAATAAGAACAAAATATGAGATTGGTTATTCTGTAACTGTTTGGGAATAAGGGACTTGTAAATATGTCTGTCAAATGTATCACACACACACACTGTCCATTTTCCCTTTCCTTTTGTTTTTGTTTTTTGACGCTCAGATCCAACAGTAACAGGAATCACTCTTTCATATAGGCTGCCTCACAGGCTAAGCTCTTGATAATTTTAACTTCCTTCCAGATCTTTCAAGTCTCACTTTTTAAGACATAACACTGCACTCTTCTAAATCCCACACAGAACTAAAAGAACACTCACTGACTTAAAGAACACTCACTGACTTATCTCTCTAACTGAACAATTCCAACTGACTTTTCTATAACTGACTGACACCCACACAGATCCACTTCAAAAACTCCTCCCACACTCTCTCATCCTACAATCACACCACACTTGTCTCCCTCAATCACTCTACTCTGTTATCCCTGCACTCCAACCAAACATCTAAAGAGACACACACACACTTAAAACAAGGAATCATTACAAGCTGTGCCAGAACTATGGCTTGCCCAAGGTTATCCAGCAGGTGCAAGTGGAGGAATGAGGAATCAAACCCGGTTCTCCCAAATTAGAGTCCACGCACTTAAACACTACATCAAACTGGCTCACAGAATTCCCCAGAAGCTTATTCTCTTCTCAATTTGTTCTTTGATAAAAAGAGATCTTCTGGATTATTTCCCCTCAGCAACCTGCTCCTCAAACCCATTCTACTAACTTAGGGGAAAGAGGTGGGACCCTTTCTTGTGTTTCTCACACACAGGCTATATTCAAGAAGAGAATTATTGCCTGGCCTAAAACACCCTATCAGAGGGAAAGCAGAATGGTACAGACTGATCTTATCAGATCTCAGAAACTAAGCAGTGTTAATACTTGGATGGCAGACCACCACAGAAGGTTCTGCAGAGGAAGGAAATGGCAAACCACCCTGCTCCTCAAACCCATTCTACTAACTTAGGGGAAAGAGGTAGGACCCCTTTTTGTGTCTCTTACACACAGGCAACCTATATTCAAGAAGAGAATTATTGTCTGGCCTAAAACACCCTATATCAGATCTCAGAAACTAAGCAGTGTTAATACTTGGATGGCAGACCACCACAGAAGGTTCTGCAGAGGAAGGCAATGGCAAACCACCTCTGCTTCTCACTTGCCTTGAAAGCTCCTTGCTGGCATTGCCATAACTCAGTAGTGGCTTGATGGTACTTATATACATATAAAGCACCCTGTTAATATACTTAAAAATTTGAGGTGGAGGCAGACTCTATTAAAGGGTACTTGGGTAAAGATTAATTGGAGTCCAAGAAGCTGGGAGTGCCTGTATGAAGTTTACATGTGCATGCTCAGATGATCCAGAGTGACCATAACAAAGTAGCCCTACGCGGATGTCACTACACAAGGAGGGAGAGTAGACACAAGCATTCTGGCCCTGCCCCCTAACTCCATGCAATTCCCAAGTGGTCAAGGAAGTGCCTGTATGCACGCCCTGTCCCCATGATGACTGGCAATTTTCCAAAACTGGTGTCACTGATCACAGGGAGGAAGTGTTACCATAGGCACTTCTTCCATGTGTTCGCCCCATGCAGACGACTCAGCAAGGGCATGGGAGCTGGGCCACCTGGGAGGAGGGTTGTGCCTACCTGCCTGCCCTCCCTGCACAGTGACAGCCCAAGCAATTGGACACCTGCATAGGCCCAGTGAAAGAGCCGTTTCCACAAGGTTTGTTGTGAGCAACAACTTTTTAACCAGGGGCATATTTTGAACTGAGCAAAGGACAGAGCACTAGCAGCTTTGCCTCCAACCTCTGAAGGACCCGCACCTGAACTGAGATGCTGGCAAAGAGATCTTTAATCTCCATTCCTACAATGTAAATAGCAAAACAGGTTCTATCCAAGATCTCCCCTTATGACTGTTGTCACCCACTTGCTACCATTTGCTAGTGTCTAGGCCTGGTCCATTCATGTGGTAGACTGGACTGAACCATTTCAATCCAAAGGAGATCTCATTTCTGAATTCCCCCCCCCCACACACACATACATAAGGCACTCATTTCAAACAGAAAAGCAGCACAGGGCTGGACCAGAACTTTTCTCCCTGATGTGCTACTTTCCTCCTGGGGTCACTAGGCTGCCTTCACCTAGGCTTACCAACATGCCCTAGATAAAGAATTTCTGAAACATTAGTGCAAAACTTAAAAGTTCCATTCAAACCTCAAAGTAATTTTCACATTGTATTTATTGTAAAATAGGCTCCTTCCAGAAAATACAAAGGCCACTGTTTTCTAAAGCTGTTTTCTTATGACTACATTTTCCCTACTCAACACTGAAGTGTGCTCTTTCTCTTTTTTTATGTAGTAAACTTTCATTATATGGGGACAGGTATAATGGCACTAGCAGAGGAACTGTCATTCCACTTGAAAGAACTAAATATTTAAAGGCAACAAGTCCAACGACTACAATTTATACCAAATAGCTTAACTCGTATGGCTTTTTAAAAAGGATCAGAGAACCAGTGTCTCAATGGTTATTTGCAATGATAGCTAAATAGAAACTCCATGTAGAATACCAGGGGATGCAATGACATTCATGCTGGCTAGTTGTTGCTCAGAATGGAACACTGAACTGCACAGACTGATCCACCAAAGCCATTCTTATTTTACAGGGGAAAAACGTAGCCTTGCTGAAGCTTGCAACCTTTAAATGACCAAATAAGCATATATTTCCACTTTCACACCACTAGAAATCCCATTTTACATATAAAAGTGAAAAAATATAGATATACCATTACACCAAGCAATTAATCATGATATGCAGAAGTCAAAGCGGTAGAAACGTCTACCTTTTCAACTCAACCAGAATAACCTTCTCTGGTGGTTCTTTTGATGAATGTGGCATACCCAGAAGTAGTCTTCAAACCTTGCAAATACCCATGAGCACTCAAAAAAATAGCAGTTTTAATTAAATCATGACCTGGAGTAAAACCAAGCAGAAGCAGGAACTATGAACAATCATGCAATTCCACATCTTTTATTGATGGCAAAGCTGGTGGTTCTCTTTGAGTTGCCCTTTTGCACTGCCTGAGGGTATCTGCAGCAGAACTAAAACACTTTTTAAAAGGCTTTCAAGTACAGGACTAACAACTATAGATGCACACTGTAAACTGGAGAAAATAAATGTCTTTCAGTGGACTGGAATGTATGGACCTCACTGAGGAAGAGCTCTGAACTAAATACCTTTGTTAGAGGTACCCAATTAGTTCCATCCTGATCCATGAACAAGAACTAGTAAGGCAGAAGGGAGAGGAGAGAATTTGACTTTTATATCGTTTCAGCTCCATCTCAAAGATGGAACCTGTGCTTGGTCTTACACCTCAGCATTTCTTCTGTAAAATGGAAATAATGCTGGTCTACCACACAGTATGCATCTATCTATCTATGACAGTGTCATAGATGCAACAAACATGAAGGTGAGCAAACTTCAGAGGACGGCGGAAGACCGGAAGGCCTGGCGTGATCTGGTCCATGGGGTCGCAAAGAGTCGGACTCGACTGTGCAACTGAACAACAACCACCACACAGTAGGGTTTTGAAACAAACAAGATACAGCCTGTAAAAGCACACTACAATCTGATGTGTACTTACCTAGAAGTAAGCCTTATCGCCATTCATTTATATTGCTCATAGACCCATAAGTCATAACCAAGAAGTAAGTCTTATAGAACACAGTACAATTTAATTCTGAGTGAACATGTGTGTGATCAGGCTGCACATGTACTATAAAAATTCTGATGCCCAACAACATAACAACTGTGATCACACACCACAATAGAATACATGTTCCCCATATGAATTTAACAGTAAAGAAGCCCTCAGATCAAGAAAAACACTGTGCAGGTCTACAGATTACCTAGACTGACTGGTTGTGGAGCAATGAACTTTGGAAATGTGGGTCCCCTGTACCCCATCTTAGCTCCGGCTTCCGGTAATATACTACCTGACAATCAGCAACTTCTTTGAATGCAGTATCCAACTGATTCAGACTACAATCTAGAAGCAAAGCATGTATTTAACATTGCCAGCTTCTACACCTTATAAATAAAATTATGTTAACCAGGAAAGACACTTACTTGTAAAGATAATACTCAACTTGATCCACCTGCTCCCGTGAAGAAATGTTATCAATAACCTGGGGAAAAGAAAGCCTTAGAGATTTCCAGCTCTCAGACCATAAAGGAGAATAAAAACCATATAACAGGAGTATCAAACATAAGGCCCGGGGGCCAGAACCAGCAAGTTCAAGGTTCTTATGCGGCCCATGAGCAACTGGTGCAAGGGAGGGGGTGCTGGGGGAGAGTGGGCGGAGCCACTGTATTGTGGCTTCAGCATGGCAGAACAACCTCATCTGCAGCAGTCAAGCATCGTGGGACATCTGCCCAGTGCTGCATTGTTGCCTCTCCAGTCCGCCCATGTGGGTTTTCCTCTGCACCCCCCTCCCAGCCCATGGGGCCTTGCGGTGAGGACACACCAACTCGGAGCTTACCAGTTGCTGTCCTTTATAAAGTTTATATCTCTGGTACCCGGCATTACGTTTTATGGCACACATGGGCCGGCCCAACAAAGTGACATTTATGTCAAGTCTGACCCTCTTAACAAATGAGTTCAATACCTCTGCCATATAATATATATATACACCCTAGGTTTAATTAATTTTTTAAAAAAATATCAACCAAAGTTTACAAAAATTATTTACTTAGCAGCAGTTTAAAGGACAGCATTTTACATGAGAAAGAAATTAAAAAGCAATTGTCCCATAGGTGTATGTACAATGAATTGGTTTTGCAAGTGACCGAATTATGACACATAGATTCCAAATACCTGTCAGATAAACATCTCTCCAAAATTTTCTGAAATGTGTGCTGAATACAAACACATTTAGTCACAAATGAAAAATATGTAGACACAATATAAAAAATAGTTTTAACTTGCCATAAAGGCAGGCTTTACTAAGAGAGTAACCTTTTAACGATTAGTAGTGGGCTAATACAACAGGTACAATGAAATCACAATCACTGCTGCACATTGAGGAATGGTGCTAATATGGTATTCCATGACCATAAATCTCTGCTCTAAAGGAGAAAAAAGGGCTGCAAAGAAAGGTTTGATGGAATGAGAAAGTAGGTGAGATAACTTCAGTGATCACAGTGTGCAACTCTGTTACGAACACTGTATAGCACCTTGTATCTTTTAAAAAATATTTTATATTCTGGGCTCTTTAGAAATACATGAGGTCTACATACAGTTATAAACAAAAATCACACATGGCGCAATTCTTCCTGCTCTGCAACTCATATGGAGGGGGAAAGTGCTTTCTCAACATGTCACTGGCAATGTCAGCCAAAGGGATCCTCACCATCAGTGTCTGAGAGACTCTTGACTATGGCTGAAACCAGTATAAAGGGGCAATGTCTGGCTGAAAGGAATGATAGTCATATAGGAGCAGAGGCACATCAGAGCATCTGCTTTAGAGGAGACGGTGAGCTTGGCATCCTAGAACAGGGGTGTCAAGCGTGCGGCCCACAAGCCGGATGAGGCCCACGCAGGGCTGCAATCAAGCCCAAGAGCAGCTGACTCTGTGCTGCTTCCTGCATCTATCGTCGCAGCTCCTTCTGGCCGTTTTTGCCTGACAGAGAATATATCAATCTATCTTTTGCATAACACTAGAAGATGACACATAGTGAAATTAACAACTGAACTGCAACTTTCTGGTACCTGATTTATTGATGGCCAACAGGATATTTTTTTTTCTTTTTGTTTAAAAAGAAACCAGCCACATTCATCAATATCAACCTAGAATCTCAGGACAGCTATCCTAACACTTAGAAATTCTTATAATGTTAAGTTTTTAAACCTGTTAGGAACTTGGACTGAAACATGAGAAACAGAATATTTTATTAAATCACTATTATTTCTAGATCACCTACCATATTTAAAGACACCATGCAATAATTAATAACCATACATTGTTATGTCAATTGTTGTTCTGTATGTTAATACAGTGACACATATCGACATCTGCTTGCTTTCAGATTGTCTGCCACACTAAGGCTATGGTTTTATGCTTCTGGCAGTTTACCTTTTCTTTCTTTTTTTATAAAAAAAATCCAATTTAACAGATTGCCTTAATGCTATATTGACGTTTCTGTGACCTCTTCATACCAGCAGTCCTTTATTGACCTTTCGGAATTCAGAGTCTTATCTGTAAGCCTAGGGGAACTGAGGAATGGAGCTTGTTTTACAAAGCATTAATGCCACATCCAGAGGAACAGTCAGTTCACTAGTGGGGCAGATAATACAGATTAAAAAATAACAACAACATATGAGAATTGTGATCAGAGAGAAGATTGGAGTAAGTGCCCTCTACCAAATCATCTCAGCTGACCTGCCAAGGGCTTTAAATCTCTAGTACTGCGACCTCTACAGTTATGTTAAACAGCTATCTGTACAAAATAACATTGTACATTTTGCTATACAGCAAAATTATTTCAATTAAAAGGTTCCTGGAACAAATATGCCTAACAAAACTTTGATACATTTCAACAGTATACTCTGGATGGTTTTTGCTTCTATCAAAACTGGAGTATGTGTTCTTACCCGGGATATAGTTAAGGAGCTGACCGGAAGCTTTCTTTCATAAGTTCTGTCCATCAAATTGGCCAATTCAGCTGTAGAAAGAAAATTAAAATGTTCAGTTTTCACTGGTTATTCATTACGGTGGGGGAGCAGGGGTTAAATGCAAGGAATAACAGGAAAGCTATTTTGGATTCTGGAGTAGAAGACAAATTAAGCAAACAATTTTTCTTTGTTTTTTGAGGGGGGAAAAGGATTTCCTGCACCAGCCAGAAAACTGCCATTTGCCTCTTGGCCTACAGCAAGCAGCAACGCATCCCGAAGAGAAGTGAAATAGCAACTGAATGCAGCAGCATGGATCCTTTGACTATCCTACCAGTACACTGAGCAAATCTTGAGGACCTCCTCCAGCCTATGGCTGGATCCAGCCTGTCCTCCCGGCACTATAGTTCTGCACTGCTACCGGCCCCACTGAAATACCACACAGCTCCATATAAACTGTAATTGTGACCCTCTCTTAGATTTACGAACACAAATATACACATTTCCAAAAGCAGAAGGTACAATACGAATAATCTTCATTTGTATCATTATTACAGAATTTGAGAGGTCTTTCTATTGTATTAGATACTATTGGACAAACAACCCTGCTGCAGTTTCCAATCCTATTAATCTTTTGTACACAGAATTGTTTTATGTGATACTCATAAAGTATTTGTACCACAGTGAATCTAGAAACCTCTGCCAGAGCTTTTGCCCTACTAAAAAGTATACTCTACTGACACCAATCTGAC
The DNA here is from genome assembly GCF_001447785.1 of Gekko japonicus. NCBI lineage: Eukaryota > Metazoa > Chordata > Lepidosauria > Squamata > Gekkonidae > Gekko > Gekko japonicus. Next base: position 1,042,565 of record NW_015167541.1, on the reverse strand, counting down.
AAACTCAACATAAAA
>NW_015167541.1:1021614-1042486 GCF_001447785.1 Gekko japonicus | reverse complement strand
TCAACTTCTGTTGGAATTTCAGAAAAGAAATGAATAATTTATTCATGTTTTGCCTCTTTTATATAGCTGTAGAATTTCTATATGTAAGCGAGACTTTTTTTAGAGGTGATCACAACACATGCTATTGTATTATGCACTTTAAAAATTATACACAATTTTCAACGCCATTTGTCACTGAAGCTCATGTGAATCTCCTCTCTAGACTCTGCTGACCTGGCTATTTAAAACCACACAAACTGAAGCCCAGACAGAACGCATTCCCCAGGTTAGGAAAGGCACTGCTGAGTCTAAATGAATGAGAAAACCAAAGAAGGGATCACAGTGCAGGAAATATATCAACACAAAGAAACACTGTGATGAAATTGACAATAACATTTAATTCTTATGAACAGCAATAAAAACTTTTGCAATATAGCTCAGGAAATTCTAATATATTCAAGAAAAAGTCCACCATCCTCTGTGAGCACCCGGTTTTATACTCATTTCAACAATCTTCCTCAGGAGTAGTCCTGTTATGTTAGAAGGTGTCAGCCTCTTGATACAGTTTAACTGCAGCATTAACTTCTTTTTTACTTTGTTCAAATTATTGCAGCTTAACTTCTTTTTCAAATACTTGGAACTGGAAGTAAGTTTAAAATTGTTGAAGTTAAAAAGTAATACTTTTCAAAAATTTATAAATTAGAATAAAACTATTTTCCATTCAGCTTTCATGTTTCTATTCTAAATAATCATGTTTGTTTTAGGATAATTTGAAAAAGAAGTTAAGCTGCAATAATTTGAAGAAAGTAAAAAAGAAGTTAATGCTGCTACTATTTGAAGAAAACTATAAAAAGCAAAAAGGCTTCTTTTAAGAAGTGGAAGGTGCACACCAATGAATTGAACAGAAGGGACCACAGGCTCTGGCAAAAGAAATGTAAGCTAATAATTAGGAATGCAATAAAACATTTATGACCCCCAACCTCTTTATAAAAATGGCTTCCTGAACCTTAGGAGACAATGCTGTACAAACAAGATAATACATACAACAGACAATGCAATAAACTACCAATCTTATTTAATATGTAGGCTTCACTGAGTTCAAAGGGCAATAGCCACCATTTAAGTATTGTTGACTGCTGCGCACATATTGTAGTAATTTTGAAACAACTACATTGGCTGCCTATATGCTTGCAGGCTCAATTCAGGTCACTGGCGCCTACCTTCACAGCCCTGGTCCTGGTACAGACCTGTCCTGGTACAAACCTAGGCACCATCTAAGGTAGACTCAGCGGAGATTGGTTACTGTTCCCTAGCCTACACAAGTCCACACATTTGCAGCAAGGGCACAGCTTTTTCCACATATTGCTTCCCTCCTCTGGAAGTTTTGAAGAGCAGATGAAGAAATCATCCCTTCGTCTTTTTGGAAAGCATGCAAAAATAACTAAGTTTCAACTGGGTTTCTCTAAGTGATTTAGTTTACTTTGTTGGTCCTGAGTTGTGCTCAGGCTATTGCTATTCAATGTTCATTTTAGTTTTGATTGTGTCTTTTTAAATGATTTTTGTAAGACATGTTGGACTTTTGAAAAATGTTTATTCTGCACCTTTCATAATACATACATACTATACTGGTCTGATACCCGTGCTTCGCTATGGTATTTAAGTTCCGTAAATCCAGTTATAATACTGATTATGTGAAATTTGAAATGTGACATTTGTTGTAGAAATTCTGAGAACTGTAGTGTAAAAAATGAAGTGAGACATGTGTCCTCCCCCCCCCTCTACTGAAGGACCTCTCTCTAGACCACATTGGTGGTTCTGCCCTCAGGTGCTAGGATCACCAGGCTGCTTGATGAGCTCACTCTGGAGCAGGCCACATTTAAGAAGCAGTTGTCTGTTAAGTCAATTCCTGCCACCTTCCACGAAAGTGATGGACTCTCTACTTGTGTTCCTAGATTGTTTTCTTCATATGGAGACTGTGTTTTTCTGAGCACCTCAGGGTGGTCCTGCTGGTACTTGGCCTGTGCAGCTCAGTGCACTGCAGGAGTACTATGTGCAAATGTCTTTGCTGAATTCCTAAGTTGCTACCTCCTTGAAGCGTTGGTGTTTCTGGCTCGACGTTTGCCAGGAGCTTTCTTGGGGATGATAAGAGGTGAGGGGGGAGTTGGTGTGAGGGAGTGGTGATGTGGTGCACATTTAGTCAGGTTCATGAGGGAGGCACGCATCGAAATGGCTCCTAGAAAGGTCCTTTACTATCTCCCCATAAACATTCATACCAAGGCCCTGCTCCTACACCTGACAGACACCGGCCTGTCTGGTGTTGTGGGGGATTGTATTTAAAGGCACCGGGGAGGCTGGGACAGCAGCAGTGCTAAGGCAATCCTGCTGAGCAAACCTCCATGGTGGCTGTAAGCATCCCACCTCCTCTCCTACACCTGACAGGCAGCTGCCTGTCCAGTGTAGGATGGGGAGGAGGGAGGAGTATTAGAAGCCACTGTGGAGGCAGGGCTGGCAGGATCACTAATACGTTACTACTGGGGCAGGCTCCCTCGTGGCTTAAAGCAACCTACAATTGCTGCTGCACCTGACAGCCTTTTAGGTGTAGGAGGTGGGGGGAGTGTGTTGGAAGCCATCCCACCTCCTCTCCTACACCTGACAGGCAGCTGCCTGTCTAGTGTAGGAGGGGGGAGGGGGGAGGAGTATTAGAAGCCACTGTGGAGGTGGGGCTGCACTTGACAGACAACCACCTGTTAGCTGTAGGAGGTGGGGGAGTGTGTTGGAAGCCACCCCAACACCTCTCCTACCCCTGACAGGCAGCTGCCTGTCCAGTGTAGGAGAGGGAGTGGGAGGAGAATTAGAAGCCACTGTGGAGGTGGGGCTGCACCTGACAGACAACCGCCTGTTAGGTGTAGGAGGTGGGGGAGTGTGTTGGAAGCCATCAGAGAGACTGGGCCAGCAGCTGACTACATTCCAGTTGGATTACTGTAATAGGTTCTACATGGGGAGAGGCTGTGGCTCAGTGGCAGAGCATCTGCTTGGCATGCAGATGGTCCCAGGTTAAATCCCCAGCATCTCCAGTTAAAGGATCTGGAAGTAGGTGATGTGACTGCCAGCAGTTGGCTGCCCATGTTTTCAAGTACAATTCAAAGTTCTAGTTCTTACCTATAAGGTCCTACACAGCTTGGGACCAGGGTACCTGAAAGACCATATCATCCCATATTGTCCAGCCCACCAACTTTCACACCCTGCTCTCCCTCCGTGAGGCCTGATTGGCACCTACCTGCCTCTCCTTTAGGTGCCAGGCTAAAACATTTCTCTCTACTCAGGCTTTTAACTAAGGGGTTCCATGTTTTTTAGTAGTCAGATGGTCAGCTTCTAGCCTGAGGATGCTTTTATCAATGTTATCTTAGACTGCTCTGTTTTATAGGCTTCTATTCCCCTGGTTTGTTTTTAATAGCCATTTTATTGGCAAGTTTTTATTTGTTCTTATTGATATTATTTCTTCCCGTTGTTTTATTGTTATTTGTTTTATTCTATTTTACTGTTTCAATTGTGCGCTACCTTGAATAGGTCTGGAGAGGCTGCATATATATATTCAAATTAAATTAATAAAATATACGCTAAAAGAGGCTATTTTTAAACCTTTGTTTAATAGTGAAACAGCCTTTTCTAAATCCAACAGATTTTCTTTATTCCTTTCTAATCCCCTAGTTTTGGAACGGCAATTTCTTTGGTCACTGTTCTAGGGAGAGAGACAGGGGAGGGTTACCATGTTAAGTCCACTGGATCTCTCAGGAGCCTTTAATATTTTTGCCCATGGAGGCACTGTTTTGTAATGCCTCTTACCCTGTGTCACATGCTGATGTAGGGTGTCTTCCATATGATTCCTTGACTGTTTTGTTTCAGAACATAACAAAATTCCACTTTACCTCCCACACCCTTTATCATCTACAGCAAAGTGATGGGAGAGGTCACTGGGAATCCTGACAAGATGGGTCACTAGTACCTGGATTAAACAACACTCCTTATTAGACCCAGATGAAGGATCCTTAAGTGTCCGTGTAGAACCAGGAACGGACTAAATTATTAAACCTAAACAGAAACTCAACTCAGGTAATCTGGATTTGCTCATGATGGGGGACCATGGAATTCAGAAAGTTGCAGGTCCGTCTTGAATAGGTTCACATTCCCGAAAAAGTTCATCCCTGGGGACCTTTCCTACTTATGGCTGTGCTCTTGAATGCTCAGCTGGCAGGCTTTGCTAGAGGTGTGTTTTACCAGCTTGGGTTGGGATGCCACTTTCTAAAAGCTATATATTGCACACACAAATAATGATTTGGGCGTGCAATAATACACTTTACTTGGGCCTGCCTTCCAAGGTCTATACTTTTTTAATCCATACTTTTTGTGGCTTCTTTTCATATATATTGCTGCTTTTATGATTTTGTGTTCTTTTTACTTTGTCCTTAATCTGGTCTCTAAAGAGGTGGCATACAACTTCTCTAAATAAATTGCTTGGCCCAGAATGCAGTGATTTTTTGTTGCTTGAAACTGCACCCAGGGAATATATCTGACAGCTTCTAATTTGTTTCTGGGGGGGAAATAAATGCACGTTTTGTTTTTAAAGCCCTAAATAGCCTGGTCTGGTACAACTGAGGGAATATCTTTTCTCATATGAATCAACCCACCGCCCCAAATTTAAGGTCTAGTTATGGAGTCCTAGTGCAGAAGCCAGCACTAGAGAAGGCAAGAGTTTCATCAAATAATTCATGATGGTAGCTCTCATCCCACAGAACTTCCTTCAAAGGGAATCCCACATTGTAACCTTGACTCTTTTAGAAGTACAGTAACTCTCTAAAATTCTATTTTGCCCAGTGTTTTGAAGTGGTTTTTATACTGTCTCTGGAAGTCATTCTGTTTTATTTCATGGGGAATTTATTTTATTGGATTTGGTGTTTGTATAACATTTTTTAAAATGTACAATTTAGAAGAAGAAGAAGAAGAGATTGGATTTATACCCCACCCTTCACTCGGAGTCTCAGAGCTGCTTACAACCTCCTTTCCCTTCCCCTCCCCACAACAGAAATCCTGTGAGGTAGGTGGGGCTGAGAGAGTTCTTTCCAGAACTGTCCTTGAGAGAACAGCTCTCACAGAACTATGGCTTGCCCAAGGTCATCCAGCAGCTGCAAGTGGATGAGTGGGGAATCAAACCCGGTTCTCCCAGATTAGAGTCCGCGCACTTAACCACTACACCACCAAAGTAACAGAAATAATAAATAAGTAAAAAATACAGCATGCTACTAAAAGGCAACTTTGCCAAGAAGTAGGATACATTCACTCTCAATGAGGAATTTTACATTACCCTTTTTATGTTATACTGTTATAGCGCTATAAAGCAAACGTTAAAAAAAAAGCCAGAGATCGCCCACGCGGGCGAAAAACAGCGGGGAAAAGGCGCATCGGAACCGGGAGAGGAAACTGAAGACTACTTGGAAGTGGTTGACAGGTAAAACGCTTCAGCCCCATTTCCTAAACAGGACAGAAGTGTTTGTGTGTGAAAAATATATTCCGGTAGGGAACCGGTTCTAAATCGGTTCTGTCTGAAATGACAGACCAGAAACCGTTTGGGAACCATACCTCTTCCGGATTATATTGTTTGTTCTGAAATTCCTCAAATTTACCATCCTGCAAACACCAACATAGCTTTGCATGGTTTAAGCCAGGGGTGGCCAAACTGGGGCTCAGGAGCCACATGTGGCTCTTTCACACAGAGTGTGCAGCTCTCAGCAGGGCAGCTGGTGAAGCAAAGGGGAGGCATACTTTTTCTCCCACTCTCCCTCCCATATATTTGCTTTCTTTGTTTCTCTCTCTCTCTCTCTCTCTTTCCACCTCTTTCATGCTTTCTTTCCACCTCTCTCTTTTTCTCTCTCTTAGACAAATAAATATTATTGGACAAATAAATATCATAAATATCTATTTTTACCCCTTTTGTTTTTATTTTTGGCAGTCTCATTTAATGTTAATAAAAACAAATTTGCACATTTTAAAATTAAAACATGCATGTAATATTTGTTTATGTTTTGCAGCTCTCAAACATCTGACATTTATTCTATGTGGCTCTTACGCTGAGCAAGTTTGGCCAACCCTGGTTTAAGCGGTAATTGGAAAGCTGCTGACCTGGCAGAAAGAATTACTTATCTTGGAAAACCTAATGGATATTTACTTGGAAGTAAATTCCAGTATGTTCAACAGGGCTTATTCTTGTACCACTGTTGGAGGATTAAGATGGGTAGCCATGTTAGCATGTCTGTCGCAGTAGAAAAAAAGAGTACAGTAGACCTACCACAAATTTTGTTAGTTTTTAAGGTGCTACTGGACTCTTACTCTTTTCTACTGTTGTAGGATTGTTGATCTGGTTCTTGGTATAGTGACATTTTCAGTTTTACATTGCATAATTAAAGAGATGACAACATATGCAAAAAAATCCTTTATTTGTTGACAAATGGGAACTGCTAAAGCAGCCCTTCGAATGTCAGTTGAATTGCTCTGGAGAAACTGGTCAATCTTTGCCTCATATAAACAGATATCTATAGCATGTACCCTCTGTAACACTAGAAAGCGTTATTTACTGTGACACTCCACAAAACCCAAATTAAGAAAACCAGCATGGAAATATAATCAATCGAGCCAAGAAAATCCTAAATAATTCTAAGAATCCACCTAGCTATAAAACATTACCTTCTTAGATAATGAGATCTAGGATTGCCTATTGATGTAGTGTGCTTTAAAACTGTCCATGGAAATTAAAATCCCTGTTCCCTACAAATAGGTGACTCGGGAGACCAGTAATGAGAGAGAAAGTGTTTTCAACTCCCCCAAATTGCTGGCTCAAATCTTGCTCAGGTCAGCCCCAATCAATAAAGGGCTATTGTAGAAGAGCTGCCTGAAATCCTTTTTGTACCAGTGGACTTGGTTCAGCTCCCGATGGATAAACCCACAGCATACCAGTATAAAGGAAAGTTTGCTGACAGTCTCTTAAAGGTATCAGTGTTATAAAAGAAAATCAGGAGGAATAAAATATTGGATAAATGATTATCTGTGTCAATTTTCTGATTAATCTGGAATAAAAAAAATGTATGCTGCTTTTATTGATTATCTACAGAAAACCTTAAGAGGTATTATGCTGGGCTAGTTAAACGTTCTTCTGAGTGCACAGTTGGGGTCATTAAAGCAAGGTAAACAAACAGATTCTAACCACTCCATCTCCTTGGTGAAGCACAGAGCACTAGAACAATCCTATATCAACCCTTGCCTTTTTCAAATTGAGAAATCTGCCACGTAATCACAAAAGTGTTACAGAATCACTATTGCTTTCTGTGTTCTTTAGAAGAGTGGCATAAATCCAAGCTTTAACTACTATAACAACAATCTAAAGGATGTTTAAACAGGTCTAAGGGGAAACTAGTCCATAATGAGGGTGAATTTTTCCCACACATATGTAAAATGGATCATCACATCATATTCATATATGACATAATCAATGCTTTTTTCTCCGATATGGAAATAATCCGTCATGTGTGATCGTGAAGCTTCTTCATATGACTATTATTGTAAATACTGAACTCCTTTACTGTGATTTATCAGCGTCCACAAAACAGCAGTGCCATCTTGTGTTCAAATAATACATTTCTCAGGGGAACCATGTGCAAATTGATAGCTCTGTACTTTTTATTCAGCTCAGAGAACAGTTACGATACAGTGGGTGCAGCAGTTAAAATGCCAAACCAGAACTGGAGACACCCAGGTTTAAATTATTATTCAATCACTAAGCTGTTCTGGATGACTCTCAGGCCTGATTCAGACATAGGCATGCACTTAAGAAGCATTTAGGCATCTAGTTAGCTTTCCTGCATAAGATCATATAGTTCCTGAAGAGAAGTACACCTCAAAAATATTTGTTTCATTATCAGTACTGTACACAAGTAATACTACTAGAGAATCTCTGATTCCATTTTTAACTTCTATTAAAACATAACTATTGCATTCTTTTGTTACTGTCCATGGGGTTTTCACAAAAGAATGCAATAGTTATGCTTTAATAGAAGTTTAAAATGGAACCAGAGATTCTCTAGTAGTATAGCAATGGTATCCCCAATAGTACTCTATGGCTGCGAGAGTTGGACCATGAGGAAGGCTGAGCGCCGAAGAATAGATGCTTTCAAATTATGATGCTGGAGAAGATTCTTGAGAGTCCCTTGGACTGCAAGGAAATCAAATCAGTCAATCCTAAAAGAAATCAACCCTGACTGTTCCCTGGAAGGCCAGATGCTGAAGCTGAAGTATTCAGCTGAAGCAAAGTATTTACTTTGGCCAATTAATGAGAAGGGAGCACTCACTGGAAAAGACCCTGATGCTGGGAAAGATTGAAAGTCAAAGAAGAAGGGGACGGCAAAGAAAGAGATGGTTAGACAGTGTTATCGATGCAACGAACATGAAATTAAGCAAACTCTGGAGCATGACGGACGACAGGAGGGTCTGGCGTGATGTGGTCCATGGGGTTGCGAAGAGTTGGACTTGACTGTGCGACTGAACAACAACATTGCATTCTTAACGTTGACTAAATCAATAGAAAATTATACCATCCACCAATGTTACATAGATAATTAAGGAAAGCAGCTATATGAGTCTATACAAGTTTCTTACCCCAAAGATAAGCAGCTCACAGGTAAGGAGCCCCTTCTGAGAAGAAAGCTCTCAATTTAACTTCCCTATTTATAGGAGTTTATCATCTCCTAACAATAGCTAACTGTCCCACTTGATAAGGGCGCACATGCTTGACTAACTAAATATCTTATAACTTCAAATACTATTCAAGGTTATCTATATATCTAATTCACAACAGTCCCCTATGTGCGGATACTTATTTCTGTAGATAGAGAGCATACTGTCCACCTACAGGTTTTTGAACAAACTCAGGGGACTCCATGGGTCTGCAGAAAAATCAAAAAAGTTTAAAAAAACACACCAAACCCTCCCCACTATGGAGAAAGACCATAGTTTTCCTCAGGAGAAGCTGCAGGGGAAAAGGAAGCGGAAAGCTGAAGACAGAGTGGCCAATAAAGGTAGGTTGACTGTTGGGTGGGAAGGAGATAGGGATGCCAATTCCAGGTTGAGAAATTCCTGGATATTTGATGGGTGGAGACTGGGGATGGGGGGGATTGAGGCGGGGAGGGACTTCAGACAGATCTAATACCATAGACTCCACTCTCCAAAGCAGTCATTTCCTCTAGTGGAACTAATGATGCCAACTTCCATGTGAGGGCTGGAGATCTCCTGGAATTACAACAGATCTCCAGATGACAGAGATCAGTTTCCCCAGATAAAATGGCTCCTTTGAAGGGTGGTGTTTATGGTATTATACCCTGCTGAGGTCACTTCCAAGCTCAAACCTCATCCTCCCAAGGCTCTACCCCCAAATCTCCAAGAATTTCCCAATATGGACCTGGCAACCCTAAGAAGAACTGATCTCTGTATTGTTGTGATTCCTGGAAAGTGGCTGCTGCCACTGCTGCTGTGGGGGTGGGGGGGAATAGGTGGGAGACCGGGAGAGTGATAGGGGCAGAAAGAGAGAGTGATAGGGTGGGAGGCAGAAAGAGAGAGAAAGAGTGATGAGATGGGGAGTGTTAAGTATGCAACTCAACAATGAAGTAAGTAACAAAGTGAATCAGCAGAGTGTGAGAGAAGTGAGGGAGAGGGGAAGAAGCAGAGGTCGGGGGAATGGGATAGCCGCTCCGGCAAGTTTCTTGCTGGTCCCCACTTGTCTTCTTAAAAATATAAATGTCTTCTTAAAAATATAAATACTGTTAGTATTTATACTTTTTTATACTGCTTTTTATCTTAAAGTCTATTTAAAATAGTGATTACAAGTTTCTTCAAAGATTACTGACAAAGGGAGCATTGACTCTAGGAAGCTTATACTTCTGCTGGACTCAAATCTAGCTGTCATATATATCAACTAGAAATAAGGCCCGTTGTGGAAATAAATACAACGAGAGCTAGAAAGAGGCTCTGGGAGAGTGCTCTGGCTTTGGGCAAACAGTATTTATTTATTTATTTATTTAGGCATTTTTACCCCGCCCTCCCCACAAGCGGGCTCAGGGCGGCTTACAGGGGCACAGTGTCAGTTTGCTGTGGCGACCTCAGCAGGGTATAATGACAGAGTCCACTGTTTTCTCCAGAGGGACTGATCTGTGCTACCTGAAAAAGTGTGGAATGGAGTGAAGTCCAATCAGCTTCCATATGCAAAAGACCTTGAAACGCTGGGCGGGACTGCACAAAGCAGCCAGTCAACCCAGCCAGCGTCTTCTGACTGACAGTTCAAGCGTCCATACACTAAAGGTGTGCATTTTAGAACGTTGGCACCCACTACTCTTTTATAATAAGGGAGAGATACCTTTTGGGCCGCAACCAACACACCCACCTTTGAATCATATCTTCACTTCTGTGAACTTGGACATTCCTGCCATACTCAAATGCTTCTGCAACTTGGCCTCAACAACTTATATCTATTGATATGTGTCAGATGGCTTCCAATCTACACAAAGTTATATATTGTGTAACTTCTTTATCTCCTTGCCATTTCAACCTAACAGCAGGGCAGATTCGCCTGTCAGGTTGAAATAGCTGGCAGTGGCAGCCATTTCACTAGCTCATTTCACTTCCCCCTGCTCTCAGCCCTTTCAATTTAAAAGGTCAGCTGCAGACCTGTGCCTTTCAGCTGTTACATTTAAATGGCCCAAACAGCCAAAATCCAGTAAATGTCTGGGGAAGGTGTCTTAACATTGGTTCAGGGGCTCCGAACTGGCCCAAGTTCATGCAGAATTCTGGCTCATGAGCTGGTTTGTGCCCATCCCTTCCTCCATATTCTACTTGCGTTCCCCCAAACTTACCTCATAGCAGCGAACCCAAAACCTATACACTTGCTACCTTTAGAACACCTGGTAACTGAGGGGAAGGTTTATAGTTTAAAATAAACCTGAGTCCCCCAGAATCATAAGAGGCTGTGCAGGTCCCCTCAGTTGATAGAAATGGCCTGTCACAAAGGTTCCCTTTACTGAGTATGGCTAGAAGTCATTGATGGACCTATCGTATACGAACCTAGCTCCCTTTTAAAGCTATCACTACATCCACTGGGGCTGATTTCCACAATTTAATTATTTGTTGAGTAAAGGAGTATTTCTTTTTTCTGTCTTGCCTTGAATCTATCACCCATTAAGTTCATTGTGTGCCCCAAGTGCTACTTTTGTCCACACTCCTTTGTCAAATACCCTAACACAAGAAAATGAGGGACCCTGCTGATACAGGATACTAACAAACACAAGCTTAGACCACAGCCCATAGGTTTTTTTTAAACTCTGCAGTCCAAAATAGACAAAACATTTCCTTACCCAGATTCTGCTTATCTTTTTCTCTCTCTTCCCATTTTGAACTGTCCACATAAGCAGCTGACAGAATAGATCTTTTGCCTAATAAAAAAGAAGACAAGATCAAAAGGTCATTTAGACAGGTTTCAATTTATCGAAATGTACTTTTTATTAGCCATCTTCCTTTTTATACAGTCCATTCTCTAACTTAAGTGCAATAAATAGCCAGCATAGCCACCATCCTACCAGAAAACATTAAACGTCATCATCCCTTAGAATTCCAAACAGAACTTTTAGCTTCAGAGAGGTCTTACTATCACCACTGTAACAAAGTCTGAGTCCAGTGGCACCTTTAAGACCAACAAACTTTTATTCAAGGTATAAGCTTTTGTGTGCATGCACATTTCTGCAGATACAAAGTGTGCTTGCACACAAAAGCTTATACCTCGAATAAAAGTTTGTTTGTCTTAAAGGTGCCACTGGACTCAAACTTTGTTCTGCTGCTTCAGACCAACATGGCCACCCACCTGAATCTTACCACCACTATAAATCAGACTTGCATAAAACTTTCACTGAGCTCATAATTCACAGAATATTGTGATTTTATTTTTAATCATCAGGAGTACATAAATGTTATTCTCTAAGCTGCTCCAGAAATGACTTATTTGAATTAGGCCTTCACATTTTGAAATCATTACAGTCAAGTTACCAAGCATTACAAACAACAGAGTTGCTATAAATTATGTCAAAAACAACACTACTATAAGCCAATACTGGAGTGATCCTGCTCCATCTCAGAATGGTTTTAGGGCCGCCTGAAAGGAAGCTGGATAGCATCCCACCCAACTCTGAGTACTGCATTTAACAGTGCAGACCTAAGCAGAGTTATACATTTGTAAGGCCATTAAACTCTGCTCAGGATTGCGCTGCAAGCCCTGGGGAAAAGTGACCAAAATCAGAACCCTGAGAAAGATATATAAACTGTTAACAAGAAAGAAATGCATACATTAAACAATCCCTCCCTTACATGGAGGGAACAAATAATTCTTTCTGCAGAGATAGGTGGAATTTTAACTTTATCCTTCTAGGACCTATCTAGCCCTTTAAGATTAGCATACTGCTGGCAGATTCTACAAGATTCTACAACATATTTTCTACTGCTCCATTCAGTTGCAAGGAATATATTTTGTTTAAGACAAGACTCAGATGTTGAAATCAAAAACAAAAACCATGGATGTTTTGCTATTTACATTAGGCTTAAGGGATGATGGGGAAATTCTATGAAAAACTGTTACCCTCAGAGTTTCACTGTTAGCCAGACATCTGAAAAAATGATGCGGTAGTTAGCACAAAAAGTGGATACAAATGGCAAAAGCAACATGACCAGTGTTTCCTCTAAGCTGAGAATGTGAGCTAGCTCACAGTTTTTTAGCCTCCAGCTCACACATTTTTGTCTTAGCTCAGGAAGGATGGCTCCAGAGCAAACTAATTTATACAGTAGCCAAATTGCTTGCTCACAACTTTAATGCCAGTAGCTCACAAAGTAGAATTTTTGCTCACAAGACTCCACAGCTTAGAGGGAACATTGAACATGACCGGTATTTTATTTAAAATTCTGAAGCTGCAATTCTATGCTTGCTTACTTGAGAATAAGCCCCACTGAATACAGTGGGCTGTGCTTCAGAGTACACATACACAGAATTGGTGTAATACTCAAGTAATGTAATATGGAACATTCCCAGACTGAAGTTCAGGAAAGTCCTACACTCAATGAAAACCAGTCAGGTGGGCAGCTCAAGTTTGTGAAAGGCTCAGCTGAGTTTTCAAGGCATCTTACTCCCATGATCTAGTGTTCATAGCCGGAATCTTCCCTATCCTCTCCATAGGAAAGGCTAAACAGTGTGCTGCTTTTCAAATTAATAAAACAGAGACATGATAGAAATTTATATTTAAAAACCACCACCCTATAAATGGTGTACCAAAAGCAAATAAAGAAAACTTATCTCTACCCAAAATTCTATGAACATCCAATGACGTTTAAGGGCAGTAGATTCAGGACAAGCAAAATAGTACTTCGATGCTCAATAAATGACTTGCAGAACTCATTTCCACAAGATGAGTCAGTAAATTAAATGGTTTTAAAGGGAGATTTGGTAAAGCCATGGCACCAACTGCAGCTACTAACAAGTAAGGCTAAATACACCATTCACACTGACAGGGAGTATACCTGTGAACACCAGCTGCTGGGGGTTGCTATCCTCCAGGTGAGGCTTCGATATCTCCTGGTATTACAATTGATCTCCCGACTACAGAGACCAGTTCCCCTGGAGAATGGCCACTATGGCATTGTACCCTGAAGTCTCTCCCCTCCGCAGGCTCTACCCACCAAATCTCCAGGTATTCCCCAAACCAGAGACGGCAACCCTAGCCTAGAGATAATAACGGGTAGAACCTCTGGCCTCTGTGCTTTACTTGTAGGCATTCTCCATTCTGGGAGCATGTAGTTAGCCACTGTGGGAAACAGGCACTACATGAATGTTTGGTTTGGTCCAGTAAGGCTGCGTACCACAGAAGAGCAACTAGAGGTAGGACAGCCATTCCTGGTCAAGGATAATCCAATTGACAGACTACCCTGACTGGCGTTCGTAAGCGACTGCGAGACCACCTGAAAATATCATGTCCACCCACCTGCCGCAGCCCAGACTTTCATCCCAGTCCTGCTCCATACGAACCCACGTTTGAACATGTGTGCCGCCATTTTGGCCCGTACCAACCCTTTGACCCGGGTCGGGGGAGGAATGCAGAATCTCTGCCACCACAAGCTCCTCCTTCCCTCCAGTAAATCTTAACGCACAAATGAAGGCGGGGCAAGGACACAGTGTGAGCGTCCCCCCTCTGTCCTCTCTTGGTACATTCCAGAGCGAGAATGGCTACAGCCGTTGTTGAAGGTTCCAATCGAATCCTGCGGGAGGCGATCAAACGAGCTCTGTTATTTAGGAAATTCGCTCTCGCTTCTAGTTGTTGGAAATGCCCGCAAGGAGGTACCGAAGGGTGGCGGGAGGGCCGCGGGAGGGAGGGAGGGAGAGAAAAGAAGCAACGTTTGTCCTGGCCTGTGCTGGGGACGTTCTAGCGGAGAACTGCATGTCCCATCATACATTGCTGCGTCCTGATAGCCGTGGTTTAGGCTGAGCGAAGTGACGCATCCTGGGGCTTGTGGTCCCGAAGGGGGGGGGTGCTGTTCTCATAGGGCTCTGTTCCTGCTAAGTTCGTTCCTGATCTCGCTGATACTAACATTTGGTAGCAACTTCTGCATAGATTCTTTTTGCTTTGGTTCCCACGGAGCGTTTTAATCGAGCAGCAACGAGAAAATTAAAAGGACAAATGCAAAATAAATAGTGACAAAGGCCAACCTTGCTTAGCAGCCAAGATCTGACGGGATCGGGGGATCGGGTTATCCAAATCAGGGCTAACATGACATACCTAGCACTTAAAAGTGTAAGTGAAATAAATACAGCTGCCTGCAGGCATTTTCAGAGCCACAACCCTGCAGAGTGTATGATTTTCATTCAGAAGGTATCAACGGGTTTCCTAAAAGTTGTGTTTTTAAAATCACTGGGGGTCGCCTTGTTAAAATCTAAGCGCAAGTCTTTTTAAAATTACTTTTCATTTTATCACGGGGGGGGGGAATACAGGTTGGTGTTATACAGGAAAAACCAGATGTTTACTTTAAATGTATTACTTTTTAACCCCCTCCTCCATTTTATCCTCGTCCCGTTTACTTCATGACATGTTGGGATTTGATCCTAAGTCTCCCTCACCTTTAGTCAGCCCCTCTGATGGCTGATTCTGGGAGAAAGTGGTTTGCGGCCCATTTGAGCCATTTATCCTGTTGGTAATGTTCAAATCCATCACTTCTCCATGAAAAAAATAGTGACAATGATGTATTTAAGGATACCTTTCCTCAGGAAACATGTAAGGTCCTAATAATGTGAGCCGCCCTGAGCTGCTTCGGCAGAAGGGCGGGATAAAAGTTGAATGAATGAATGAATATGAATTCTTACCTAAACATAAGCCATAGAATAAAGTAGAACTTACTTCTGAGTATAATTCCAGATGCATACCAATGTTAGTCTGTAGAAGCAAAAGATAATTGCTTCATAGCTATTATTGCAAGAGGTAAGTAACCCATGAGGAACAGAAAGCAATAAGAGCACAGAAGGTCAGAACTTTGGACTGCCCGGAACACCTCCTGCATTTGAGGTTTGACTCACTCATACAAGCTGAAATAATTTTTGTTAGCCTTCAAGTATACACTGGCATGGCCATGCCAGAGGCTTCTTTGAAGCTGTTGCTTAAAGAAGTAGGTATATGTTCCCTAAGCAGAAAGGAAGGTGAAATAAATGTTGTGTGTCCGTGTTTGTAAATAAACTGAAACTGAAAGGTCCAGCAATGGCAGGGTTATTAGTAGATGTTTTACATTACTATGCAAGCCTGCATCATATCAGTGTGAATAGGTATTTGTGAATAATGGAAGGGGAAATTATAGAAATGCATTAGGTGAGACTAAGGGATTGAGCATAGGCCTCATGCAGCCTTTTATCTGCTTTAACTAGCACAGTCTCATGGAGATCCAAAACAAAACTGGTGCATGCACAAATGAAAAGGACCTTTGTTGTGACTCTAAGGCAGAGGTCTCCAAATTCCTTGAGCCCAAGGTTGCCTTTGGAATTCTGACACAGTGTGGTGGGTGCAGCCACAAAGTGGCTACCGCAGGAGGTAGAGCCAGCCAGAAAATAGTGGCCACAGTTTACCTTCAGTGTAGTGGTTAAGAGTGGTGGACTCTAATCTGGAGAACCAAGTTTGATTCCCCACTCCTCCACATGCAGCCAGCCGGGTGACCTTGGGTCAGTCACAGTTCTCTCAAGAGCAGTTCTCTCAGAACTCTCTCAGCCCCACCTACCTCACAGGGTGTCTGTTGCAGGGAGAGGAAGGGAAAGTAATTGTAAGCCACCCTGAGACTTAGCTAGTGAAGGGGGGGGGGGGTATAAACCAATTGTTCTTCATGCAATGAAGATCCTTGTACCGTGGAGACAACTGCTGCCAAAGCAAAGTTTTTTGAAAAAAAATCTGTGCAGCCAATCAAATCTCCACTGGTCAATCAGAAAGTGCCACCTGCCCCCCTCCCCACTTTCTAAAAACATGTGGTGGGTACCAGGAAATGTGTCATTGGTTGCCATGGCATCCATGAGCCCCACATTGGGCACCCCTGCTCTGAAGTAAGGATCGGAAACTGGTGGTCCCTATTCCAAGTCTGGCCTCTTGAGAAGTGCTGTTTATTACCAGGAGTGAAAGAGAATTCTGAAGAGAGCTACAGCTGTGACCTTGGTACTTGCTAGGGAGGTCGGGCTCTTGTCCTACCATTTCTTTCAGGTCCCCTGATAAAATTACGTGTTGACCAAGGCCTTAAGGCAGCTACAAAAGTCTTAGAGTGAGCAAGAAGATTTCATTGTAAGCTTATCAATGTATTACAAAAGAATGTTTGACAACATGTTGCTCTAGAAACTGCATTGTCTACACAAGTGATAGGAATCCTCACAGTACACTCTTATTTTAGTAACTAGAAATGTAGATAGTTATAATTTTGGTCATTGCAACTTCAGATTTCTTGATTCAGAGTTACATTTAAATGAAGTCTAAGGTTCAAAATGTAAATATATGAAGTGTTCTGAATATCTCCTTTATATTGTTCTATATTCCAGCAAAACGTTATTTGTTAACAGAAAACATTCTGAGGTTACATGAATTTCAGCAGCAGAAGCTGGCAATTGGATATCGACACTATGGCGAGAAAGGTATTTGCTTCATGCTTCCTCCCCATCAACTGTTCACAAATTAGTTTTATAAAATCTGCTGTTCTAGTTGTGATGCCCACTTGGTACAATTTGGAAGTGTTAACTTTTTTTTAAAAAGAGAATTATTGTAAAGGATTGGTTATTTAATTCTAGAGCATATAAGTAAGGGCTCCTTGCCTTTCCCCTTGGCAAGAGAATTTTACTGTTTATTGAGCCCTAGTTTACTGCTTCTGATATCTGGCTTCCTGGTTGTGCCTACCTGAATAGGTCAGAGGAAGAAAATGAGTTTTGGTAGAAAAACTGATATCTTATTATTATATATTGGTATTTCCTGAGTGTTGAAGTGGCATTCTATTCAACCTGCAAAAAGCTTGCTTGAGGGGTGGCTTAAATCCATGTTGTTGTTGTTCAGTCACACAGTTGAGTCCGACTCTTCACGACCCCATGGACAACATCACGCCAGGTCCTCCCGTCTTTTGTTGTGCTCCGGAGTTTGCTTAATTTCATGTTTGTTGCATCGATAACACTGTTTAACCATCTCATCCTTTGCCGTCCCCTTTTTCTTTTTACACACACACACACACACACACAAAACCTTTATTAGCATGAAAGCACAAAACATCATGGAAATATGGGAAAATACTAAGATGCATCAGTCACACTTGGCTATTCAAGCCTCGTCTTCTGATTGCATAATATAAAAAATTTTCAACAGCCTCCATTATTTCGCAATTAGAATTGAACAGAAGAAAGTGAACAATTGAGTCATCAGAGTGCCAGCTCTTACCCTCTAGAAATGGAGTAATAAAACGAGATCGAAGGGGGCAATGAAGTATGGTGTGTGTAGTGGATTCTGTATCTTTTAGAGAGCAAGGACAAAGTCTGTCTACATATGGTATCTGGCGGTACCTCCCTAAAAGCACCTCTGATGGCAGAACATTAAAGCGTGCAAGCATGTATGCTCTGCGATGATGTGGGGCTGTTAAACTTGACAGATACTTCGCAGTAGAGCCCATGTCAAAAGTCCCCAACCTGCTTGGGGAGATTTTTCTTTTTAAATCCATGTATATAGCTACTATAATATTTGAGAACTTTGAACATTTTCCTACCTCAGCACAGTCACTGTAGTCGGAGCGGATTATACTGAGCATACTGGGTTAGCCCCTCTTCTGCACCCACACAGCCACATGGCAATCATTCACCACAGTGATGAACCATTAGTACCTACAAAGCAATGATAAGTGCTGTAACCTCTTCTGTGATAATATCATCCCTTTGAGAAGCTCTTTTTCCATACTTTCATGCGGAAGGGAAGAACAAAACGTACCACATAATTTGCGCACGACTAAGCAAGAAACTTGACTGTTTCCCATGGAAAAGCAGATGAAATGAGGGAGCTTGTTTTCATTCTACCGTGGATTTAACCAGGAGGTTGTTCTCATCCTACTGTGGATTTAACTGCCTTGAACATTCAAGGTGGAGCAGGTGCTTCCCTCTTGTTCCCAGATGTTCACAGAGATGGGCATGAGGGGTTTGCATTAAATGCTGGTCAGTTATGCAGAGCACAGGGAGTTTCACCAAACATCAAACTCCCTCTCTAACAGTCAAACTGCAATTAGCTAACCACTGGGATGCCTGCCCAAAGTGCTGTTCCTGTGGCCCTGACAAGTATCATTTAGTGTGCTCAAAGATCAGCCAATGTAAGGGCTCAAGCTAAACACAAACAAAACATATAAAAACAATTTAAAAATCCTTAACTTAGTTAAGTGCTAATTGTAGTTATTGTTGTTGTTCAGTCGCACAGTCGAGTCCGACTCTTCGCGACCCCATGGACCAGATAACTAAAAAATGGACCAGATAACTAAAAAAAAATTAATTATACAAAGCAGTTAATAAAAGAATTGAAGAATCAGGTTCCTTATCAGCTGAGACATACCGCAGAATTTGGCCACCTTAAGAGTGATTTCATAAGGCGATCTGCAAGAAAGGTGGATATATGAAATTTATTAGATCTGCCTGGAAGCTTATATAAAATAGGGGTAACAGGGAACAAATGGCCTCATAAAGTGAACAGTGAAGTAATGCCTGTTCAGCTGTTTCCATGGTGTTCAGTTGGCCAAAGCACAAATGGTAGGAATAAGTGCAGCAGAGCTCAAGGTAAAATGTTGAAACAGCCAAAGCAAATGCTCTGCAATATTTAGGAAATTCTAAGATGTAGAGGTAATTTGCTGGAACAAAATTTTGACTGTGATTCCCTGAAGCTGGATAAGAATGGACCCAGGCTCTATCAGCTTGATAAACTATATCCCATATTCTTTGTTTGATGGTTTCTTTAGCTCCCAGGAACCTAAAATGGCATAGAGCTAGAGGAGTAAGCCCATAAGAATGTAATTTCTTCTCAACAGCTTTTTGCCAAGCCTGAACGAAAGTTATCTAAGGTCCCTGCCACACGGCAGGAAAAATGACAGCAGAAGTGCGGCTAATCTGAGCCGCACCAAACTAGAGACGCCGCGGCGGGATCCCACGGATCCCCTGAGCCGCGGCGCTGTTGCTCCCTGGCACGATCAGATGCCGGGGAGAAAGCGACGGTGGGAGAGGGAAGCTGCCGAACTGCACACGCTCACACATGCGCAGTTCAGCCAGGAGCCAGGGATGCGCCGGTGCAAGGACGCGCCGGCGATCCCACGGCCGCACTTGCCGCGGCCTTTCCGGATGAACCACCCAGGTAGGTGGTTCTTTTTCGGTGCGGGGTTTGGGGCGGGAGGGACGGATCGGTGACGGGCAGGCAATGCTTCCCACATGTTGCCGTGGAATCGCGCCCATTTGCCGTGCATCCGATCCGTCCCTCTCCCGGCCCAAATCCTCACATGTGACCGGGGCCTAAGAGAATTAAAGGAGCTAATCCAAGAAGGTTCAAGTTTTAACTTAAACCAAAAGTATGCCGCTTGGTACCAATTGTGTGCTTTTTTTTTTTTTTGAACCCCCCCAAGAGGGTAATTTTATTGGTTTTTCAATAGACTACATAACTACAACAGAAAATAAAGGAAGGGGGACTACAACTAGGAATAAAGAAAAGATACCCACACTAACTAAAAACCCAAGAGTAGGAGATCATTTCCGTGTTAAACTACATGTTAGTAAATACGTGTTAGTATAACAATATACTTGTGAGTTATTTTAACTACTGCTTCAATGTTAATAATTTTAATATTTTGAGAACACTTCTTGAGCATTTTCTTATTTTCATAGGGCTATTTTCAGAGTCCTTCTGCCCTTACTTCTGTCTTCTTTCTCTGAAATCATACACCATTTTGCTTGCTCCCGCACCTGCTTCCTCCCCAGAGTCCTCCCCCGTTCCAGAGGTAGCAGAGTCACTCGATTTTGTTTCTTCATCTTTTAGTTCTGCTTCTGGCCCCAGCTGTCATCTCAAAAATCTCTTTGCTTTAAAGATGGAGTCAATCTTCTCTCTTTTATCATTAATTTTAAAGATGACACCTTCAAAGATTGCCCAGCAATATTGTATTCCGTTTGTCTGAAGAAATGAGATTAATTCTTTGTAGCTTTTCCTCTTTTGACGGATTTCAAATGGGATGTCTTTTAGAGTCTTAATATTTGTATTCC
>NW_015167541.1:1014459-1021535 GCF_001447785.1 Gekko japonicus | reverse complement strand
CTAACGTCTTCATGACGTCTGCTCCCTCTTCTGATCTTGGACTCTGGTTGCCTTTCGGTTTTATTTTCCCTCATGGAACCGCCATGTTCTCTCTTTGTTTACAATTCAACACTTCTGTTTCAGAGCTCGAAAGACTCGCCGTTTCTCTATCCAAGCTCAAGTAAGTCTCTCAAAATGTAACGCTGTTTCTCCCCCCTCCCCCCCTCGCTTCTTTGATCTATTCAATCGCTCAGGAGGCGTCCCTCCCTGCACTCCGCTTTCTCCACGGGGGGGGAGGGGGGGCTTCACTTTACAAAAACAGTCCGTTTATCTCTCACTCACATTCATTGTTGGTCACTTCTGACCTCGCTCTCTTCCATCGCTATTCCGCTTGATCTCCTGCGCTTGTCTCGGTCAGATTGGCTTACACCCATAGGTCACCCGTCGGCTGGACCATCAGGGCGGAGGGAAGTCTCTATTCCACGGCTTCAAGCCATCAAAGAGGCTAACCCTCAAAAGCCCTCTGGCTTGGAACCCTCCGCAAGGGTTCCGTGGGAGTGCCACTTGAGGTGGCACCCCTCCAAGCTGAAGGTGTGCTAGTCCTCCAGCTTCGAGGAGAGCGACCGCCATCGCCAATCCACCCACCGGAAGCTCAGTACCAATTGTGTGCTTCTAATGACACCATTCCCGACTCTACACAGTGTGGGACACCAGATAAGGATCTGAGAAACTGACTATGATGCTGCGCCGACTGGCCAAACTGTATCTT
Organism: Gekko japonicus; assembly: GCF_001447785.1. Taxonomy (NCBI): domain Eukaryota; kingdom Metazoa; phylum Chordata; class Lepidosauria; order Squamata; family Gekkonidae; genus Gekko; species Gekko japonicus. The sequence continues at coordinate 1,020,787 of NW_015167541.1, read as the reverse complement.
GTAAAACCCTGATCACGGCCTATTTAATTTCAGGTGCGTATTTTAGTGCTATTGAAGAGAAGCTAACGAAAAATAGGCTGATTCTCAGAGATGAATTGAAAATGTTGCTGCATTTGTGCCAGACAAAAAGTGAGGTGGAAGTAGCCAAGAAGGTTATATCCAGGTAAAATTTATTAAAATGTTGTTGCTATATGCAGGTAAAATCCATTAAAATAATGTTGTACTCTTCCATTCACGTGTTGGCTTTACTCTAAAGTATTCAGACCATGTGACAGCTAGTAAGGAACATTCAGATCTTTTAAGAGATTAATCTTAATTATTTTACATTTGAAAGCCTCGCTCTTTATCAGGATTTGATAAAGAGCCAGTTTGGTGTAGTGGTTAAGTGTGCGGACTCTAATCTGGGAGAACTGGGTTTGATTCCCCACTCCTCCACTTGCACCTGCTGATGTGACCTTGGGTTAGTCACAAGCTCTGGCACAGCTGTTCCTGAAAGAGCAGTTTGTGTCAGAGTTCTCTCAGCCCCACCCACCTCACAGGGTGTCTGTTGTGGGGAGGGGAAGGGAAAGGAGTTTGTAAGCCGCTCTGAGACTCCAAGTGAAGGGCGGGGTATAAATCCAATATCTTCTCTTCTTCTTCTAAAATATTTTGCTTTTGGTCACCTGTCTGGCCTTGGCATCTTGTCATATCTTTGCTCTGAGATGAAGACAATTTTACCATGAGGCTAAGTAAATGATTTTGATTTGGTTGACTCAGCCAAGAAAGAATTCAGCTTCATTTTTTTAAAGAAGAAGAACACTGTATGCCTGAGTAATTGCTGTCAAATTAGATCCTTTCCATGAGGTCTGCTGCATGGAAATTCTGTAAAACACAAAATAATAGTAATGGGGAAAACCTGGCCTGTGCTGCCTTCTAAGACTGAATGTTCTTAAGTTAGTGACAGAGAGCAAGGCTATTTCCAGAAAGTGACGTCTGCTGCTGTTGATATTTTCTGTGTTCCGTGATATTTCCATGGTTGGCCTCCCTGGTTTGTTCTGTACAACTGGCCTCCGTCTCCTTATGTATGTAGTTTCCCATCTCTTGGATGGTCTCATTTCGGCATTTGTTTGGGTGGGTGGGTGTTGCCTTTCATAGGCTTGCTCTTTTAAAAACAAATCACACCCCCTCCCGATATCTTGTACACAGGTACCATGCAGAAAACAAAAATGTGGCCTTTGGGGAGTTTAAATTTGGCCCTGTTTTTATGAGACTGTGTTATGAACTGGACCTTGAAGCAACTGCAGTAGAACTCATCAAAGACCAGGTGAGATTTTCAGAACTGTATTTTTGTCCCTTTCTTCTTCGTTCTAATGAAGAGGTACAACCCTCTGGAACTTTTCTTGGTATAAATCTCCGTAAAATGAATCGTCGTCATGCAAGGCTCAAAGGGGCTTGATAAACATGAGGGCTGCACGCAGATTTTAAACTGAAAATGTAGAGCCTGGATTCTAGATCTACAACAGTCCTCCCACCACAAGGGCTGGAATGTGAACAGTTACTTGGGTGTAATTATGGCTCATTTCTGTAGTTCTTCCCCCCAGCTGATTGTATTTATATTCTTCAGGCTCTGCATGGCTTCTTCTCAGACAGCACGTCATTCAATATTTTGATGGATCTGCTGTTTGTAAAAGGTCATTATGAATGTAAGTAATATATACCCAGTGCAACTGCCTTCAGTATGTTAAGCTATAATTAACATGCAAATTAACATGATATTTTGTGATGGCTGTTGGGTGCTAAAGAGCTGTAATGCATTTTGCAAATGTAATTGAAGAACTCTCTTTTTAACCATGCCATTTTAATCAGATGTGCAATTATATGATTAAGCCTTTAGTTTATTTTTTAAAAACATCTGGTAATTTCCCATCTGTATGCAGATGTTTTCTTTTGTGAGCTTTGTAAGCTATGCCGAAATACATGCCACACATCCTGAATGCCACAGTGCTTATTTTTCTGTGGCAGATCGGCCTGCATTTGAGATCGCACTCCTGTGCAACTGGGAATAAGCACCACTTTATGTTTCATTTCCCTGCCAGTTATTTATTGCAAATGGTAATTATTTCCAGGCTACTTCATAGTCCAGTAGTAGTTGGGATATGTAAGGACAAAATCTTGTACTTAACCCTAACAGAAAGTCTCTTTGACAGGTGCTCTGGACGTGCTGTTAGAAATGAAGAGACAAGGTGTAAAATTCAATAAAGAGACCTATCTGCTTGCGTTTGCAATATGCTACAAACTGGTAATATTATTTAAGAAATTTTGTTAGGTTGCTGTATGTGAGAAAATTGTTCTTAAAGTGTCCCATTAGTATCCCAAAGTTGCTTTTCTCAATCTCCTTATATTACAGGGGTCTCAAGGACTTTAATAGATGAGTTTTGCATTGGAACCACATCAGTGAAGATAAGGTTCAAACAGTAATTGATGAAGCCAGTAGACTATTAGATTAAAACTTAAAAAAAAAAAAGCTAACTGGGTTCAAGGCAAAGGCATTTGAGACATCTTTCTCCTCCCAGGGCTTTTATTGTGCTGGCACACCATGCCAACATCTCTTTCTGTCTGACCTCTTTGCAAAGAGGTGAGCAGAGGAGATGGGGGTGGAATTGCAGAGAAGGCAGCAGATCAGACAATATATTCTGTCATCCCTGCTGATCACATAAGCAGGAAGTGCAGCGGAGTATGCCAGTTGCCCTGCCGCCTTCTCTGCAGTCCTGCCTACCAGCTTCTTCTCAGTGGGACCGTCGGAGAAGGTGGCAGGGCAGACAATATGCTCTGTCATGCACATGATGACATCATCAGCAAATACAACAGAGTATGTTGGCTGCCCTTTGGGTCTTCTCTGGAGGCCTCCATGGTGAGTACTGGCATCTGTTGTTCTGGGGGGTTTTGTACAAAAAAAGCACGGCTCTCTCTTAGTGCACTATCAACAATAAGGTTTATGAAATGCTTAATTATGCTTTCATTCTGCAGGCATCCATATATGTTGTAGTCAGTGTTCCCTCTAAGCTGAATCAGTGTGAGCTAGCTCATGGTTTTTTAGCCTCTGGCTCACACGTTTTTGTCTTCGCTCAGGAAGGATGGCCCCAGGGCAATCTAATTTATGCAGCAGCCAAATTGCTCGCTCACAACTTTCATGCAAGGAACTCACAAAGTAGAATTTTTGCTCACAAGACTCCACAGCTTAGAGGGAACATTGGTTGTAGTAGCAAAGTGAAAGTGCCCCATTCTCCAAATCCAATTTTGAAGACGTCACAGCTCCTGCAGCCCAGTATTCCATCCACCCTACAAGTGACTTGGCTTGCTTTGTACTAGAATGCCAGCTTCCAGTTATAGTCATACCCCCAAATTTAACAGAAGTGTAAAAAAGTCTATTTTCAGACAGTCATTTCTAGCAGTCGTCATTCTTGGGCTGTGTGGGTGCCCAGTTTCAGCTTTATGGATGTCCTGGACATACCTCATTTGTTTGGGAATACAGTTTTGTGTGTTCCCCATTTCTAGGGACAGAGATGTCTGCACTTGAGAGATTTCTGATATTCAGTGGGAAGTGTGTGTTTTTGTAAGTACTATAAGTACTATAATCACATATGTGTAAAATCTTCTGTTACACAGAACAGCTCAGACTCTTGCAAGATTTGTACTACATTACTGGAAGACGTGCATTTCAAAGGAGACCCAATGCCAAGAAGAGTGTACTACTTTGCAGTAGCATTTGCTTTGAAACAGGTGCTGGTGGAGGGAGGAGTTGTCTTATTAACTGGGTTATTAGGGTCTGTACATAGGCCAAAACATGCACTACAGATATTTTTACTGTGACCCTTTTGCTCCCATTCCTAGGGATTTTTAAAATACATTGTGGCTATGTAAGTGTTTACTGGAGCATCTCTATCTGATTTTTTTTTCCAGCTGGGGGGGAGGGGAGGCTCCTGTGGATTTTGTTTTCCTAGAGTTGTGACTTAAATTGGAAATCACATTCCAACGATGCTCCTCTACCTAATGGTTTGAAAACTTGAAGAATGATAATTAAGAGTCAGACGTGCCCTTTGCAGCATACAAAGCTATCTTGTATCGTATCAGACTATTGGTCCACCTAATTCAGCATTGCCTACCATGATTGGCTGCAGCTCTCCAGGGTGTCAGGGCAAGAAACATCCACTGCCAGAGACTGTTTATCTGAAGACACTGGGGATTGAACCTAGGATCTTCTGCACACAAATCATGTGTTTTACCAATGAGCCACATTCCTTTAAATCAGTGGTTCTCAAAATGTGTGACCAAAAGTAGGTAATAGCTCACTTGCTGGTAGGCTCCCATTTCCCAGGAATGGGGAAAGGAGATTAGAGGGTAGAGCTGCCACAATCCTTCCTTCACACTGTGTTCATTTGCAAGGTCTGTGCTCATTCCCATTCATCGGCAGAGGCGGAAGGTGATGGGCACAGTCCTTGCCTGTTGCCTCTCAGACATGAACCACTGGTACAGGGTCTAAGCTGAGCTACAAGCTGTAGCACTGCCAGGAAGTGACTGTGCCTGTGCCCAATATCTGCTGGACCCATGCTGACAGCAGACATGTTGAGGCCAAGGCTTGGCCTGCCGTGGTGGATCCCAGCTGTATAATAAGTTCAAACGCGGGCCCCGCTTCAAGAAGTTTGAGAACCACTGCATTAAACCATCTTTATTTGTCAGTCTCATTTCCTTCAAATTGTACAGCTATCTCTGATATGGGGTTTGGGGCCATGGCTCAGTGGTAGACCAGATGCTTGGCATGAAGAAGGTCCCAGGTTTAATCCCTGCTATCTCCAGTTAAAAGGATCAGGTTGTAGGTGATGTGAAAGACTTCAGCCTGAGACCCTGGAGAGCTGCTGCCAGTCTGAGTCGACAATACTGGCCTCGGTGGACCAAGGATCTGATTCAGTATAAGGCAGCTTCATGTGTACATATTCTGGAAAGAGCAAGGATATCTGTCATTCCGTCTTTTGGGGATTTTTCAGGAAACAAAGTAGTTCTTAACCCCCACCTGCCATCAAAAATCTCACAGCATCTGAGCTCATTCCCTGCATAGTTGTGAACCCCTTGCTCTTAGATGACCTGCTCTATTTACAGAATCTGATCATTCATGCTGGAGTCAGATTGGTTTGATACCCAGTCTAGCATCTGAATAAAAGACCCACGAGATCACAGAAATTGTACATCCCCATCGATCTACAGTAGACTTTCCTGCAGTAAACATATGCTGTGTGCTAGTTCCAGACTTTGGATATGTCCCATAGATGTGGACAAATTGAGATGATAGAACAGGTTTACAGATTCAGCTGGACATTTCGAGAGATAAAGTACCTGTCGAGACAAAATTGCAATACGTTTCTTTAAAAGCTGCAAAGTTATTTCTCTTGCAATGATGAGAAGGATGTGCAATAGAAGACATGAATATAAGTCATGAATATAAGGCATTAAATACTAAGCGCAGTCTTCTTCTGACCACGTCTTGATTATTTCTGTTTTCTTCCTAGAACGATGTGACAAAAGCCCACTCCCTTTTTTCTCATATCATGAGTACAAGAAGCAAAATATGCAGTAATCTAAAAGTAAGTCTGTTGGATTTTGCCTGCTCATCTTGAGCCTGGAAAGAGAGGGTCACTAACTGAAGGATTGTTCTCCACTGTCAGGAACAATTTTAGAATTGCAAAGTCCTACTTTATTGTATACTAATTTGAAACAAAATCACTGTCTGGTTTTATCCTCACATTTGCTGAAATGTGTTCTGCAGACAGACACTGCACTGTTCTGCAGACAAAGCTACATTGAAAAAATGTAAACAGCTACTCCTTTATACTGTAAATAATTTGACACAGTGTTTGTACATAGAACATGAATGTGCTGAGGGGTTATGTGGCATGGCAGAAAATGACAATGATTAGTAGAGGGGTGCATTGTTGTCGAATGTTCTCAGACATTCAGTACACAAAAGATTCCATGGAAATGGAATCCTCAGACATGGAGTGACTGACATGTGACAATCCATCTTCTGTCAGAAAAATCAGTTCGGCTCATACAAATCCTGGAGAGAGGAGGATCCAAATGCCATAAAAACATATAGAACATTAAAAATTCTACAAGACAGTTTAAAAAACTAAAGACCCAAATAAAATAAATCATGATGGTGTCCTGGAAATGTTTACCCCAATTCTGGACTACCAGGTCAGTGTCTGGGCAGAGGGAGAGGGAAAGAAGTAACTGAAGGATAGAAATAGAGAACATCAAGCCTTAGAATTTGAGCAAGTGACATAGGAAATTGAGG
>NW_015167541.1:996080-1013929 GCF_001447785.1 Gekko japonicus | reverse complement strand
GGGAAAGAGGGGCAAAGGAAAAACAAAGCAGCCGTGGAAAACATCACAGCATAAGGACCAGAATGCTTGTATGTTGTTGGTGGAATGAGAGGCCTGGGGGTAAACAGGTTGCACTCAGCACGTTTGCCGCTTGTACTTGGGGCAAAACCTCTGTCCCTACTATTGCAATATCCACACTGCCATGGTTTGTCTGAATGGTCTGCATTTTGAATAGGCTTCTACATGCTGGGTGTGCTACTTCTGGTTCCGTTGTGGAAGGGGGTTTGCACCCCATGTTACCCCATGTTGTACCCCATAAATGTAGACTTTTTTATAGCAGTACAGCTTACATATTGGCTGCATGATAATGTTTCCCAGTTAAGTAACCAGTCCCAGTTATTTTCTTCCCTGGTTCCTATTTCTTCCCACCTGTTTTTGTTATGTGAGATTCTATACAGGATCATCAGTGGCTGTTAAGATTTTCAGTATGTGCTTTTTCTCTCCACACAAGTATTGGATCTGCCAGATGTGAAAGTGCTTTCCTTTTCACACAGTCCAATTAAACTTGACTTCTGGTGGTGCTTTTGTTTGAAGGTTCTTCTTCTGGCCAAATCCGGAGACGTACAAGGTCTTGTCCAGACACTGAAACAAGCTTCAGACAGTGCTTCTGATTTTGTGAAAAGACCAGAGTTCTGCATGCAGGTGGTAAGTGGCATTGCTCTAGTGAAAGCCAGCTGATGAAAGTAAGCTCTCTTTTCAGCAGCCTGGCCTTTTGTTCCTTCAGGTATTTGTCTTAATAGATGGCTCCAGGACCTTGTAAAATCTCTCTCTCTCTGCCTGTCTCTCACACACTTTTTTTTTTTTTAGTAACATGACATTTCTAGTCCTTGTTGTTGCAGGCAGGAAAAAGAAAATGTGTTGGCTGATTTTCTTATGAACTTCCTTGGACGGTCTCTACACCGCTGCAGTTTTACCACTATTAAAGGATAAATCTAGGTGCCCCAACGTGGTTCCTGTGGGTGCCATGTTGCCTGCCAGTACTTCCCTTGGTCCTCACCAAACTTTTCAAAAACTGGATGGGGCCATTGTAAGGCAGGGCTTGTTATCGGCTGCCCTCTTTCAAATGAACGAGTTTTCCACTAGAAGATCATAAGGACTGGTTAAGCACCTGGGCTTCCCTTAGTCAGTGTGTGGTTCCATCCCCCCTTCAGGCTTTCCTTCTTCCCAGGTGGTGTAAGGAGATGTATTCCATTGGTCTCTCTGCCTCCTGCAGAAGCCATTTCTGGTTTGTTTCTGCCTTCTGTGGAAGCCATTTTTGGGGTGACACCACTACCCCTCAAAATTCCAAATGTGCCCACAGGCTCAGAGAGATTGGGGACCCCTGGGATAAATCAGCATTAAAGTTCCATCTGCTGCCTGATTTATCAATTGACGATTCACTCAGAGGTCACTTAATACAACCAGAATTGCAGGGATGTTATCCTGAGAACAAATGCAGCTGTTCTCCTTGTCAGGAGCTCTGCACTATCTCAGCCATGTTGCTTAGCCATCACCAGGTTACTATATTTCTCTACAGACTGGTAAACCCCCCCCCCTTACTCTGTTACTGTTCATCCTGCTCTGAAAAGCAGAAATGAACCAATGATCTTGCTAAGTGTGGACAGATTTCTCCTTTGAAACTGTAAATTTAACTTTAAAGTGAGGTTGGCTAACTGGTCATTAAAGACTCTTAGTCTACCGGGTGGATTCTGATCCTGACTTGGAAGAAGAAGAGAAGAAGAGATTGGATTTATACCCCGCCCTTCACCACCCAAAGGTGTCTCAGAGCGGCTTACAAACTCCTTTCCCTTCCCCTCCCCACAACAGACACCCTGTGAGGTAGGTGGGGCTGAGAGAGCTCTTGACAGAAACTGTTCTTTTTCAAGAACAGCTCTTATCAGAACTACGGCTTGCCCAAGGTCATCCAGCCAGGTGCAAGTGGAGGAGTGGGGAATCAAACCCGGTTCTCCCAGATTAGAGTCCGCGCACTTAACCACTACACCAAACTGGCTCTGGAAGACTGCTTGTTTCTCCTCCAGTAAGTTCCAAGACAGGAAAGGTATAACAATACACTCCCTGGTCACATGCTGTTTTGCAAACCTCCTCCAGCACTTGGCCCTTGAGCAGGAAGGACCCCGTAGACCAGCTCAAGTCATGCAGCACAAGTAGTGACCTGCAAGGCCGCAGCTAAAAGGAAACCCGTTTTTTGGGAAGGTGTTTTGGTTTGCAGTTTCATAAATGGGCCAGATGATGCCTTGCAAGGTGCCAGAGGGAATCTCTTCCCCACACTTTCACAATCCAGCGCCTGGTTGTGTGTGGTATAGAGAAGACGATGACAATTTATGATGGTTGACCTGTTTGCTGTGATCTTCTCACAGCTGACTACAGCACGGGAGAAGCTGGAGGGAAACCCAGCCGTTTGTGCCCACTTTGAAGAAATCTTTGCCAAGCTTCAAGCCTCAGGACAGATAACTTCCCTGACTCTAGATGACTTGCTGTGCCAGACTCCACCCACAAAGGGTCACTACACACAGTTATTAAAGCAAAGACAAGTGAGCCAGCGGACGTTCAGGCCACTAAGCTCTACTTTGTTGGCTGAGTAGAACCACATTTGGACCGCCTTTTGCCTGTTAGGATTTGTACCCAATAAAATGTCTCTGTTGTGTATAAAAGTGGTCTTCAGGCTGCTTTCCTGTATGGATTCTAATGTCCCGCCCAAACAAAACCTACAACCAAATAAATTGAATGACCTAGATACATTCAAATAAGGTCATATTTTAAGAAATCTTGGACTCTAGGGTAAAGTAGCATTTTCCTTGCCTGTCTAGAGCCCCACCTGGTCTGTAGAGCGCAAGGCTCTTCGGGGCACATATGGGGAGAGACGTATGTGACTTCTTCATGGGTATATGCCAAATATAATGCACAACTAGGAACATGTCACGAGCCCAAGGTAAGGAAGGTATTTGTCTGCCTTGGGGCACCCTGTGTGGGCTGGTGGTGATGCACGTAGGTTGTGAACCCTGCATGCTTTGTGCTCTGAAGAGCAGAAGCACTAAAAGAGCTCTCCTGCCACATGGTCTTATTATTTTTTTTATTTGAAACATTTTTAAGCCATCTTTCCACTCAGCTTAGGATCTCCAAGGTGGTGAACAAGAAATACATGGCAAATGATTAAAAATACTTATATAAAACATTAAAAAGAAAACACATAGGCACGTGAATAGGAAGGGGGTTCAATTAGAGTAAGTGAGAGAAAACCAAACCAACCTAAATGTCTTCACCTGCTGGTGGCAGACAATAATGGAGGGAGGGAGACATAGGAGAGAATTCCATAGTTTTGTTGCTACAATAGAGAAGTCTCTTTCTGGAGTTGCCCCCTGTTTCGCCTCAGATGATGGAGGCACCCAAAGCAGGGCCTCTGAAGATGACCGTAATGGACAGGTAGGTTCATATGGAAGTAGGTCTTCCTTAAAGTATGCCGGTCCCAAGCTGTGCAAGTTCACTTAGAATTAACTCCCCAGACTTCTGTGGCCTTTACTTTTAAATCCCATTTTAGCTACTGTCCATATTTGCTAAACTGCAGCACAAAGACATGGCAATGGAGGGCAGTTACTTCTGAATGCCAGTTACTAGGGGGCAGCTTTGGCCTCTGTCCCTCTGCATGTGACCCTCCTAAATATCTGTTGGCTACTATGGGAAGCAGCAGAGTGGATCAAGTGGACCATTGGCTTGATCTGGAAGCCTGGGCCTTTTGTTCTTAGTTAGCTTATTCTGACAGGCTGAGAATGTATTTATTGCTTGATTGGAGCTGGGATCTGTATGGTCTGTGACAGGATGACTGCATGTGTCTGCAGTGTACCATGTGCCCCTTAACGTGAGCCCTCTGCATTCTCATAGGATAGGGCTCTCTGCAGTATACACTGAATCCATGTGCAGCGTTCTTCATTGTGAAAAGATGTTGGGCAGGAAATCTTGCAACTCTATCGGGGTGGTTCATCCACAGCCATATCTAGAATTCAAAAGCTGTGGGTCCAAGATTTCCTTTCCTGAGGATGCAATTTGAGAAATCCTTTCTTTTAAAAAATTTAGTTTCCTATACCAACCTAGCAGTTCGAAAGCAAGAAATTGCAAGTAGATAAATAGGTACCGCTTCGGTGGGAAGGTAACAGCGTTCCGTGCGCCTTGGCATTTAGTCATGCCAGCCACATGACCACGGAAACATCTGACAGCACTGGCTCTTCGGCTTGGAGACAGAGAGGAGTGCACCCTAGAGTCGGATTTGACTGGTTTTCGAGCAAGGGAAACCTTTGCCTTTTGTACATTAGTGCTGCAGTTGAAGTGGCTTGCAACATAGAAGTTGCCTTTTTAGAACTTCAAGAGAACTAGCCCCAGAATATCTGACTAACATCCCTGTTTCTCTTTTGATAGGAGACATGAGCCAGGAGGAACAGGAGTAGACAGAATTTGGAGAAGTGGAATGCAGAGGAGAGTTTAGGGGGTCAGTGGGATAGTGCACAAAACCACATCAAAGGGCAATTCTCCTGCCCCAGAAGGAGCTAACTGTGTGTATAACAGCCTAATGCAAGAGTACAGGAAAGGAACAGATGAGTACTTCAGATGACCTGCAAGGTAGAAGTCCATTTTCATCTTATGAACTGCAGAAAAACCTGAAGTCACAATAGATACTTGATCTGCCAGTGCCAAATAGGCTAATAAGCCATATGTGTATTTCTCAGGAACATTTTTCTGTGAGACTTCGCACTGATTGCTTGAAAGACGATATGTAGAGAGTGGTCACAGATGGGGAAATAAAGAATAGGTAGAACACAGTGCTATCAGAAGAGTTATGTTAGATCTAAAAAGTAACAAAGGCAGGCATCTCAAACCTGCAATCTTAAGGTGCACATCCTAGGAAGTAAAGTCCATTGAAATCAGTGGGACTTCTTCTAGGTATAAATATTTAGAAATTATACCTCAAATCAGTATATAATGTTTCCAACTACTCTGGAGACAAATGCCCAGTCCCTTTAATAGAGTCATAATGTGAAGAAATGGACAGCTGAAGATTTTCATGGCATGGAGGTAAATAACATCACCTGGTAAATGATATCCCATTAAGCCCCTATTAAAGGAAGAAGCAATGAAATAAAACCAGTAGCTTTGTTTTGTCCCGGGTTCCAGTACTTTCTTTTTTTTTAATCTGCAGTTTTGCCTAATGATCGTAAAATTGCATTTTTGGATTCAGCTGCAGAACAACCAGTAGAGGGCACAGTGGATTATATAATTTAGTATAATATGTTTGGTTGAACAGACAATGTACTACTGTACTCAGTGTCAAATTAACATAAAATGAAGCTATTGTATATAAAATTATGAACATGGTTCATAGATTAGATCAATACTAAAAAGTTGTGTGTGACATAACCAAACATGAATGTGGTGTCTAAGTGTGTTTTGAAGGTATTAACTGTGTTCTGAGGCTCTGTCTGCCAGAGACCTCAGAGAAATGCTGCCAAAGGGCCCGTGGTCTGACTTGGCAGAAAGCAGCTTCAGATGCCCATAAGCGACTGTCTTGAATCTCATGGGTAACAATATTTTTTTTAAAAAAAGATTCAGGATCAAGACATACTTTTAAAATATGTATTAAATCATTTTTGTATGCTTTGTGTAGAGAACAAGATTGTGCCAATGGAGCATCTTCCATCTTGCCTTAATTGCTTCTCTTGACAAGGAGCTTCTTGTGCCCTGTAGTTGATCAATTTACTTACTATAGTCAGTCCCTTTCAACCAAACACTAGTACCTGTTCAGTACAGCAGGCCAGGACCCGAAATGGCATGCCGTAGTAGCTACAGGGACAGACTAGAATTTGGGTTAGCCAGGTTGAAATCTCCACTCTGCCAAGAAGCTCACTGGGTGACTTTGGGATACTCAATCTTAGCTTAACATACCTCAAATGGTGGTTGTGAAGAAACCGGGGAGGAGAAGCATGTATACTACCTTGAGCTCGAAGGAAGGATGAATGATATACTAGAGCTGGATACACAGAGCTGGAGAATTAGGCACAAGAGGCATTGAGTAGTAGAAATCTGGACTTTTTGCCTCCTCAGTCTTCTATGAGTCCCTGAAATTGGAGAAATTAGAGATCAGAGAGACTTGCAGCAGACCAAAGTTTGAGTCCAGTGGCATCTTTAAGACCAACACAGTTTAATTCAAGGTATACGCTTTCGTGTGTGCACATGTTTCTTCAGATACAATGAAATGGAAATTACCAGTCCATACATATAGGTAGAGGGTGAGTAGCAAATTATCATACAGCATAATGAAGATGTTTAACAGATTCAAGGACCAAACGGGAATAACAAGCTTAGTGTATATGGGCCCCGGTCACACGGGCAGGAAACTGCGGGGGAGAAGCGTGGCTGTTTGCCCTGGGGCAAACAACTGCGCAGTTACTCGATCAGACCTCCCATGGAGGTCCTGTGGAGGTACCGTGGAGGTTCCATGGCAAGGGAGAGGTGCTGATCACAGGACAAGCCGGCGCGCAACGAAGAAGCGCGCGCTGCGGCAAACTGTTTTGGTTTTGTGTGTACACGACTAATGCGCATGCTCCATTGGGTGCGTGTGCGCATCCACAGAGATGTGGACAAAAAAAACCACCTTATTTGCAAGGGGACATGGGCGGGCGCCGGATGCCACCAGAAACGCGATCAGACGCCCGCCCTTGCCCCGCAGTTTCCGGAAACTAGTACCTCCGAGGTACTAGTTTTTTGCCACGCAGTTTCGGCTGGAAGCCTCGGTTGTGCCACGGGAGTGCTACGCTTCCCAGATGTGCTGGTGAGATCGCACCCGGAAACTCCGCCTGTTTTCCGTCTCACTTGTGTGGCTTCTGTTCCGTGTGACCGCAGCCATGGTTACCATTGTTTGGTTTTAATTCAGGGGGGGAGAGAACATAGTAAAGGAAATAAATATGTCAAAATGGGGGAATGATGGGCAGATGTATCCTTAATTGTGGAATGCTGAGAATAATTGAGACTCTTCCATTATGCTTCATCCGTCTCCTCTCAAGCATGGAGGCAACCTTACAGCATCTTCTTCTTTGAAGTGGGTTGATTGGCTGTGTAATCTCCCCTGTCCCCAAACCAGAGAAATAGATTCCAAAGTACATTACATTCTACTATTCATTACATTACATTACACTCTACTATTCTAATCTATTATTCCAAATAAAATAAAGAAAACATATGGCGCTTCTGGGGGACTAGTGAGAATAGAGAGGTAAGGGATGAATGAGGTTAGCCTATGTAGTGAGATAAGAAACCAATATCCCTGTTAAGTCCTGGGGATCCCATTGTTCTGAGTGTTGTAAACTTGCAGCTCAGCAATTTCCCTTTCTAGTCTGTTCCTGAAGTTCCCTTGCAATAAAACAGCTACTTTGAGGTCACCCATTGAATGTCCTGGAAGACTAAAGTGTTCTCCTACAGGGTTCTCAGTCTTGTGATTCTTGATGTCAGATTTGTGTCCATTTATCCTTTGATGTAGTCTTTGACCTGTTTGCCCTATGTAGAGAACCAAAGGGCATTGCTGGCATTTAATGGTGGTATATACAATGTTAGAAGATGAGCATGTTAGTAAGCCTGAGATGGTGTAGTTGATGTTAGGTCCAGTGATTATTTGAGATTGGAGGAGCTGTGTGCAAGAAATGGTTTGCCCCCCAGTACTTGTGAAAGAGAACTGTCATTGTCCACTAGAGGTTGTAAGTCAAGAAAATGTATTTCTTTCATAGATTGGTTCATTGTCAGGTTGAGGGTGGGGTGAAAGTCATTGAATGCCTGATGGAATGTGTCCAGGGCTTATTTACCATGTGTCCAGACAATAAAAATGTCATTAATATATCTCAAACCAACTTCTCACCCACAATAATACACCATCTAATTTGAACATGGATACTGGTACCAGAGCTTGCAATAAACCCAGATGCCAACTTTGCTGCCACAGACACCCAGACAACGTGATCACTAACAACATCAATTTACCCTCTGCCTATATGTATGGTAACTTCCATTTCATTGTTATCTGAAGAAGTGTGCACACACACGAAAGCTTATATCTTGAATAAAACTTTGTTGGTCTTAAAGGTGCCACTGGACTCGAACGTTGTTTTGCTGCTTCTTAAAAAACAGGTTTAGGATTGCACCGTAAAAATTAGTCATTTTACAAAGGGAGAAAAGGAACCATTTGTTGGCTTTCATAATACTGAAATAGGTAGATAATTAACACACATGGGAGTGCAATGTAGGATGTTTTAAGCAAACTTTTGCTGAGATTTCAAAGAGCCATAAAAGATACAGATAGAATAGATAGACTGACTGACTGACCATTTAGAGCAGGTTCCCAACTATTTCCTAAAGAAAAGATAGAAGGTATACTTCTGCAAAAAACAACATGCACAGACTGTGGGACAGAAGTTACCTTCAGTATGATAATGTAGCAGAAATAAGTTAATTTTAATAGGCACCTTAAAGGGGAAGAGGTCCACCTAAAGAGGAAATGACACCATCTGGGAGAATGTGGTTTTTATTTTCATACTTCAGAGAAGTCCTGCTTCCCAAAGCACAGAAAAATTTGTGTGTGTGGGGGGGGAGCAATAAGAAGAGGTCTGTCAAGAGATGAGCCATTTTCAGAGTAAAATCCTACTTAGACTTTTCCTTTGCCCTGTTCAGTCAACAACCAGGGCTAGCACACACACCGCATTACCATCAAGGTTGTTTTCATCTGGCCCACCAAGGAGCTCACTGGTTTCAGCTGGGACAAGTTGGGAGGGGAGATTTGCTCATCTTCCAGAAGACACTTTGGAGACAGGTGGTGATGGGTTGCAGGAGGTCCATGGCCTGCGTTTTCTATAAAATGTAGTCTATTCTGCTAGGTAATACCCCCTAACTTATTCCATTTCATCATGCTCCACCATTCTTTTGTCCCTCTCCTCTTGCTTGTGTTACGTCTACACAGACTATGCTGTTTGCTTTGTTGAACTGCACTGGCTAAAGCTTTAAGAAGTTAAGATCTGTGTTGCAAAACCTTTATTCAGTAAGTGTCCTTAAGAAGTTAGAGTTATTATTTTGTGTGCTTGAACCCTTTACTGGAACTGTATTGTTTTAAAACATCCTTTCCGTGTTTTCTTTCTAATAAAGCTTATTTTGCTTTATGGTGTGTTGCTGTGAGTTCACTAGTCCAAATCCAGGTTAAGTTTGGTCACTATCTACAGGGAGGCTTGCTCCAAGGTCTCTCATTTGAGACAGGGGAACAACTCTCTCAGATCAAGGCAGATGAGCCCTCACAAGGTCCTCTTCTCTCAAGTGCCTGTGAAGTCACGTGTGGCAGGCACTGGGTATTTCCAGATTCCAGCTTTCCATGCTCTAGGTGACTATGCTTTGCACTAGAAACAAGGAAAGCTACTTCCCGAACAATGTGCCCATATTTTGCTTTGTTTCTGTGGGTTCATCACACGATTCCTCTTGAGCAGACTGCACAACCTGTGCTGGACCATTCCCACTGATGCCTGCAAGAGAGACCAGCAGGGGCAGACAGGAGATTAGTGTGGGATGGAAGCCCCACTGTGTGCAGATGGTGGAGGAAGGATGTAGTCCATCCATTCTGAACATCTCCATCTGGAAATCGTCTTTGTCTGTTGCCTCTGGCTGTTCTCTCAACTGTTGAGTCTATCAGGCCGTTGATTACCTTCTATTAAGTATTTTTGCAAAAGCTCCATAATGTTAGGAAAGAGGAATTGACTCCAGTTTTTGAAAATGTTAACACAAGAATGGGAATACAATGAGCAGAAAAATAATAAAAATGAATAATAGGCTTGAGGATAGTTTTTTTTTTTCTTAGCAGGGAAAGTTACATTATTCTGTATATTACTTGAGACAGTGTGGCTGTGTGATTAGACTAGACTCTGGAGAGACCAGAGCTGAACTCTGTACTCACAGCATGACCTTTGGCCAGTCACTGTTTCTTAGCATAAGCAACCTCACAGGGCTGCTGTGCAGATAAAATGGCACAGGGGAGACCGTGTATGCCACTCTAGTCTCCTTAGAAGGTGGGAACAAAAATGTGTGCAGGTATGTGAGTGGGTAGAGCCTCACCTTTAGGGTTGCCATGCCGTGCCTGGAAACTGGTGGTAGCTTTTGGAGTGAGAACATGGGGAGTATCACGTGCACTGTGATATCACTTCCAGGTCCAGAAGTGACATGGTGATTCCTAGAGCTACCCTAAGTCATTCCTGGGTTTTCTTCTGAAGCAACAATGCAGAACACACGCCACTGACTTCTTAAAAAATTCTCTTGACACTGTTCAGAGCAGCAACTGGCAATAAGGGCTGACAGCAGGAGGCATCTGTACTCAAACCTCTGCAAATCTGCCCTTTGGTTTGGGGATCCCAGCAGCCTCTGACTAAGCAAGAAGGGAGCTGAGGCAGTACCCTGGGCCTCGCTGTTTTCAATAGCCCTGGCATGTCTTCATGGGCTGGCTCCCACTCCTTTTGAAGGCAACTCTGTGAGCCACACACACCCTAATCTGGCTTCTGCCCTCCCAAGGAAGAAGAACTTCCCTCAAGAGGGTAGAGGACATCCTTCAGGTGGCTCCAGCCATGCCTTGGACCGCTGGTGTTCTCCTGCCATGGCACTAAGTTTGCAATACATGCCCTGGCAACCAGTAGGAAACCAGGGGCCAGGGACATTGGGGTTCTGTCAGTGATGGTGGAAATCTCAGAAGTGACGTCATGCCCCTCTAGGAATTGCTGGAAATTCTCTGGTAAAACCACAGAGTTTCCAATGATTCCTAGACAGAATAGACATCACTTCTGGGGTTTTTCCCCTGGAAGTGACATCACACTATTGCTGACAGCAATTTAAAAAAAAATTTTCCTTGTGCTGGCTGCAGCAGCAGGCAATGAAAGCCGGGCCCTAGTGGGAGGCTGGCAAGTCATCAGAGCACTGATGGGCCATGGTGGAAAGAGCCTTCCCCATTCAGATCACAACCATCACAACACTGCCCCTTTCTGGGGCTCCCTGCCCTCAAGCCGCCAATCAGCTCTGCAAGTGGGTAGCAAGCCCTTCAAAGGCCAATCTGTCACTATGGCTGCCCAAGAGGATGGCAATCCCTCCTCCTTCAAGTGCTCCATGTTGGAGGTGTGGGGCTCTTCATCCCACAAATAATGTTTTTTAAAAGTGCTTTTAAACAAAATAGATAGCTATGTGATTGCAAAGTCCCTTAACTGCAAAGCGGAAATAATATATTTATGTTTAATAATTTATATACCCACTTGAAAAAGCATTTGTACTGACAAAGAAAGAGAATATAAAGATGCTCTGGTGTAAATTGATAATTGACCTCCAGGGATTTTGTCAATTGATTTTTGTCAGACTTTTCACCCATTAACAGCAACGCTGAGTTGGAAAACGGGACCTTTTGCCTCCTCAGTCTTCTGTAAGTTCCTATGCTGGTACACCATGCACTTTATCTGGAGCTGTGCTGTGACCAGTGTTCCCTCTAAGCTGAGTTAGTGTGAGCTAGCTCACAGTTTTTTAGCTGGTGGCTCACAGACTTTTGTCTCAGCTCAGGAAGGACGGTTCCAGAGCAAACTAATTTCTGCAGTAGCCAAATGGCTCGCTCACAACTCTAATGCCAGTAGCTCCCAAAGTAGAATTTTTGCTCACAAGACTCCACAGCTAAGAGGGAACATTGGCTGTGACTCCCAAAGGACCCTGATGGTGACCCCTGTATTTGTACACTCTAAGATCATCTGGCCAGCTTAATATTCAAAAAGGGCCTCTTGGTACAGGCAGGAATCCCCCCATGCCCTCTCTAATGGGAGTAGGGTTTTCAGGCCAAGCCTGGCGACCAGCAGGAGGCAGGGGGGTGGTATGTGACTGGAAATGTTCCTACGTCGCTTCTGGGGAAAACACATTCTGGTAACATCCAGAATAGGTTACTATAACATACATTGTGTGGAGCTCCTGAAGATGATATCAGAAACTCCAATTAGTGCACAATATCTAACTGACATGATGAACATCTACAGTGAGAGAATAAATTTTGCTGACTTCTGATTTGTTTCTGGGCCCAATTCAAAGCACTGGCATGGACCTTTTAAAGCCCAGAGTGGCTTGAGGCGACAGTATGTGAAAAACCACAGCCATTTATGAACCTCTGTGAACATGCCTTGATAGGTGGGTCATGGCTTAGTGGTACAACATCTTCTTTGTATGAAGAAGATTCCAGGGTCAGTCCCAGAAATATCCAGTAAAAAGTTTTAGATCATGGGGGGGGAAATCTGGGGAGCTGTTGCAAGTCAGAGACAAGTCTGAACTTGACAGGCCAAAAGTCTGAGCCAGGATGACAACTTCCTGTGCTCACCAGTGTGTGTTCATTTCTGATCTTCTGCTGGCTCCTTGGTCTGTGAAGTGATATTGGCAGGCATGTGAGACAAGGCTTTCTCAGTGGCTGCTTCTAAATTACTGAATGTGTTACCAGCTGAGGTTCATTTGTTGTGCTCTCTTCTCTTCTGGTTTCCAGTGAAACTTGAAGACCTAACTGTTCCAGAAGGCCTTTGATGTAGGATGAGTTACTGATTTCCAGGGGTCATTTCATAGAAAAAGAGCTATGGGAACTCATTAGCATAACTCATTAGCATATGCCACACCCCCTGACATCAGGGGCCCGGCGGTGGACCTGCAAGGCCAGTGGGAGTGCGAGGAAGCCCCGCCAAGGCCCTCCCTGGCCGCAGGCAGGCAGGGGTGGGGAGAGGCGGGGAGGAAGCAACTTACCCTCCCTCTTCTCCTGCCTCCTCCTGGCTGAATGAGGGCTGGAAGCGGGGCGGCCGGAAGCAGGGGGCGGGGCTTCATCATGTGCCCCGCCCCCCTGCACCTCACCCGGGGGAACTGCGTTCCCCCCCGAAATGACCTCTGCTGATTTCAATAACTGCTAGTTTGATTTGTTTGGTACTCTTCTTGCTGTTCATACTATAAGGTGACTTTATTGTTCTATACTGATTTTTACTGGTGTTCACTGGATTCTTAGGGCTGCTGCAAGACTGTGTTTTGTTTTTGTCATTGTACTTTCCCCTGTTCTTATGGATGGTTCACTTTTCATATTTAATATGCTTATAAGCCATGCTTTGAATAAAGGGAAGGCTGAGTACACATTACTTAAATCCATAAATAAAATAAATAAAACTATTGTCATACAGTCTGTACCAACACAACATCCTAGCTCCGCTTGTAGTATCAACACACAACAGAGGCAGGCGTGATGCTGAAGTGGCAGAGTGACCAGTGTACGTGATGGCAGGGGGCAGGGGGAGATAGCCAAAGACCCTGAGTTACTGTAAATATAAATTAATTTCCCAGAATCTCATTTACTGTTCTCCAAAAAGTTATCACTATGGCAGGGGAAGGAGAAATAGAAAGGCAGCGTCTTTGGGAAGAACTTCTCCTTTATGTATTAAGTGCTGTCAGTTCCCACACAGAATGCCCCCTGAAAAAGAGAACTGTGATAGAGAAGGAATGATATAAGTACAAAACTGTCCCTGTGGTTAAGTAGTTTCATGGGGAATTTAGACCACAGGCTCTGCTCCACTGCACTTTTACTACCTTTTGGAGGGGAGTTCATTTTAGATGTGGTGATAAATGGAGGCTTTGAAGCATCAAGTCACTGAAATGAGGTTCTCTCTCCTAATAAGAATAATGTTGTGTCTGGGATGCGTTTTGTCTTACAGCTACCTTAAGATGTGCTGCAGCAGTAAAAACAAAAGTAAATGGAATTTACCTACTACCACTCCAACATAATTTCACAAACCATGATATTGCACTGGGAGTCCATGCTCTGCTGAAGGCAACTCTAGTGAAGTTGTTCAGTTGATTTCATACTCTGAACTAGGATGTCCACACTTGTCTTTTTACAGATAAGCATTAATAATGATAAGAATTTAGGATGAGGATTGGCCATTTTAATCATGGGAGGTGTTGGTGTCATTCATTGACCCTAGGTGAGAAAATCTCAGCTTTTGTTTGGAAAATATTCTAGCCCTCATTTTTGCAGAAGGATTTTTAATATGCGAGAGCAAAAAACATTTTAATATGATGATCTGCAACACCAAATAGGTTGCCTTAGACCAGATTTAAATGTGATGCTGACAGATAAAAAGACATTGCCCATTTGATGCTACATATGCCCAAGCCTCTCATTAAATGGGGCTCTCTGCTGCTCGGCATGCAATGTTCAGCGTATCAGAGATTAATAGTCTAGGTGATCATTGCTCTGGTGTGCTAATGTTGCACACATAGCAGCATTGCGTGCAAAGCAGCACAGTTTAAACGAGAAGTTAGGAGAGTGAAAGATCACATGGGTGAGCTCTTCTTGCCCACCGGTGTCCTCCAGTTGAGTTCTAATTTGGAATATCTGACTTCAGTGAAAGTTTTCTTCTTCCTGTGTGGTTTAAGCCTATATCTTTATGACTGATACTTTCTCCGTATAGAACTGATCATAGCAACATTTCCACTCAATCCATTATTTTAAAGAATCCAAGAATATATACCATGACTTTATCTCATTTCTCCCTATTTTGCTAAATACCCTTTAGGGAAATCTGTGATCCTGATCTCATGAACCTTTGTTTATACCCCATCATTCTCCCCAATGGGGCCCAAAAGCTGCTTACAACATTGTTCTCCCTTTCTCCATTTTATCCTAACAAGCCTGTGAGGTAGGTTAGATGGAGAAAATGAACGGTAAGGACACTCAGCAAGCTTCCATGGCAAAGTGGGATTGGAACCTGGGTCTCTCAGATCCTAGTCTGACACTCAAACCAATACATTATTACACTACCATCCACCTCTGTGCTTTGCCTTAATTCCCACAATACATGATTAACTGAAAGTCTGTTTGCAATATTCCCATACAGGGCATGACATGCTGATTATGACCTTTAGTCCTTCACAACCTAGGGGTCACCTCCCCTGGTATAGACCCACCTGCATATCTGCCCAGTTATTTCTGTCACTGGTTCCTTCTCATTGAACAGTGATTGAGAGTGGCATCGTCAGGCTCCTGAGAAGGCCTACAAAACTAACCTGCTTATGGCATCGGTTTTTAGTCAGGTAAAGTCACTGCCCTCTCAGGATGTACATCCAAATGTAAAGTTAACCTATGGCTATCAATTCAGCTCTAACAACCACCAATTGATTGGTCATTCTGACACCGCATTCCCAGATCAGGGAGGTAAATGGCAGCACACACCTTCTGAGGATTCATAGATCTGTACAGACAACAAAACTGTCTCCGTCTGATAGAAATACATTCAAGGACCCTTTAAAACTTGGCACCGTTTGCCTACATAAAATCAGGCCCACCCCCTATGGACAGTCTTCTTTGCAACCATTCCTACTCTTTTGGTCAAGCATAAAACCTAAAAACCCCAATGTTTATCCATACCAATCTTTTACTAGATTAACTCAAGCCTAATTAGAAAAGACAATAAACCTAGGAAAAGTTGAAAGAAGTAGGAAATAAGGAAGACCAAAGATGGATTGATTCAATAAAGGAACCCACAGCCTTCAGTTTGCAAGACTTGAACACAGCTGTAAACAATGGGACGTTTTGGAGGTCATTAATCCATAAGGTTGCCATAAGTCAAAAGCCATTTGATGGCACATGACACACATATCCGATACTTAAAGTCTTGCTGAGGTATTTCCAGCCAACTCACAATTCCTACTCCTGACCAGGTTTTCTGGCTCACTAAAGAGCTTCTAGCATTTTGTCCTGGATAACCAGTGCCTCTGCATTTCATCAGCTGCTACGACAAAAAGGCAAATCACCTTAATGACTGGAGACCAAACCATTTTAATAAACTTGTAAATAAAATGAGATGCAAGATGATGATAATGAGGTGCACCACTTTGAGCAGACTGCCGCCATTCACACAGCAACATGCAAAAGATGCAGAGGGCAGCCTTAAGAGGTGCAATAGACATTGTCAAGAGAGAAGCCATCTTAGAGGAAAATTCCTGCTGAAGTTCTCATCTTCTGGCAATCCAATGTCAGCCCCCACCCCCACCCCAACTGATGGTTACTTGTCAAGGTCATCTTGAGAGCCTGTTCACACAGTTCTGCTGTGAATCTGGTATAGGAAGGGGGAGTTCACCCTCACCTCAGAAAGTCCAATGAAGACAGCCCTGTGATTAGTTGGGAAGGTCAGGAAGTTATGGCCAGCAATGACTATATATTATAGACTACAGTAGAAAGAACATACTCTACATATGCTCTGGAACATCATGCTTTGGCTGCAAGTACCAGTACTGCTGCTATTAGGCTAAGTAGAACAGCCAGTCAGTCTTTGTTACTGTATGTGCTTTATGACTCCACTGAACTATGTGCTTTGCTTTTAATAACTTTTCTTGAATCTCTTAATAAAACCTTTTTGCTTCATTTTGTGTGTGTTACTGGGAAGTGACTTGAACCTACATCAGGCCTCAGTTTGGTTACATTAGAGCACCGAGGCAGAGTCAGCCTTGAAAGACATGCACGTCCGGAAGGAAAGAGGGGTGCCCTCCACATGAAAAGAGTCGCTAAAGAAGCTCTTGTCAGATTGCACTGATTTGAACAGCTTTATCTGGTTTCCAGTGTTTCTTTCTGAGGCTGGAACATGTGATGGCAACTCAGCTCCATAGTTTCTTTATCTGTTTGCCAGTATCTAGCTCGTCCATGGGGTCGCGAAGAGTCGGACTCGACTGTGCGACTGAACAACAACAACAACAACAGCCTGGGAGTAGCCAGAGGCATTTTTAGCAGGGAAGGAAGGCAGAGGGACATCCTTATGGCAGCTGAATGAGTTTGAATTCTTCCTCTTTTAATTGAGGGGGGTCCACCTTTTCAGCTGTCTTAGTGGTCTGCTTGTAGCCTGAAAAGAATTTTATGGATATCACTTTTTGCTGCGGCTTGTTTTTATATTGACCATTCTTGTGATTTTCTGTATTGTTTTCACTTTATGAACTGCCTAGAAAAAAATCTTTGGAGAACAGCTCATACATTTTCTAAATAAATAAATGTTGACACTAATAGATATGCTGTTCCTGTTGTAAATAGGGATGCCACATTGCTCAGTCCTAAGCACACTGAGACAGAACTATTATTTCTCTTGTGCTTAGTGTTTTGTGTGTAGTTTTTCTTTTGCCTGGAAGCTTCCAGAGTGGTGTGGTAAGGACTGAATCTAACAGGGAAAGTGATCCACGCCTCAAGGGCCATTCAAAATATGATGTATGTTTCAATATTTGTTTGCATAAAGGTCATGTCTTTGATCCAATTAGAGTGTATGCATGACATAACATTAACTTGCACATTTTCAGGAACATCATTGAACAAGATGGGTGAGATCTTTCGTGTGCATTTCAAGAAATATGTTGCATCCAATTTATCTAAACAGCTAAGCAGAAGGCACAGATTATATGCTATACTTTACCTCAGTTTTAAAAGTTATTTTCCATTAAAAAGGAATGGTTTTAAAAGGGACTAGCTAGCAAAGGGAGTGAAAAGAAATGTATTTGGCATACCAAACAAATGGCACAGTAAAAGCAATCAACAACAGCCTCTGTTTCCTTGCCAATAAAGACTTGAATTTCTGCCTTACATCAATTAGGACATAACAAATTAGCCGGTCCAGAAGCAGATAGAAAATGAATGAGTTGATAGCTATATTAGTCCATTAAATAGCTTCTTGTGTCCCTGGGTAATGCATTCCTTTGGCAGAAATGTTTTTTAAAATGCTGTAATGACT